>NC_090923.1:1514133265-1514438999 GCF_040938575.1 Ambystoma mexicanum
AAACCCAAGTGAGAGCCTTTTTAGGACTCACAGGGTTTTACCGCACTTTTGTGGCAGACTATGGCACCATAGCTGCTCCTCTGACTGCCCTCACAACTCCGAAGAAACCCAAGAAGGTAACTTGGACTGACGAGTGTGAGAAGGCCTTCAATGGCTTAAAAGACTCCTTGTGCCAGGCCCCTGTCCTAAGGGCCCCTGATTATCAAAGACCTTTTATCGTGCAGACGGATGCCTCTGACACTGGGATAGGAGCTGTACTATCACAAGTAGATGAGAAGGGTAAGGAACACCCTATCGGTTTTATTAGTCGCCAGCTTAAGGACAGAGAGCTCAGATGGTCCACGGTAGAGAAAGAATGTTTCTCTGTTGTGTGGGCCCTAAGGAAGCTGAGGCCCTACCTCTATGGGACCCACTTCACTGTGCAGACTGACCATAAGCCGTTAAAGTGGCTAATGAACATGAAGGGGGAGAATCCAAAGTTGCTTAGGTGGTCCATAAGTCTACAAGGCTTCGACTTCACTATTGAGCATAGGCCAGGTGTCCAACATAGCAATGCTGATGGGTTGTCCAGAATGTTTAACCGACCTGAACAAGAGACTCATCCAGGGGTGGATTAGTTCCCCCTGTCCATAGTCTGGGAGGGGCGAGTGTTAGGAAAGATTTCGTAATTGTAGGGAATTTTCCTTCCATGTGGCAACCCCTAAACTTTTTGCTATTGTTTTTAACCTTGTTCTTGACTTTGCCAGAGAAGTACAGCCTTCTGCCGCACTTCTCTGGGCTTTCGCTCCTTTCTTACGGGGAAACTGACATGCCCTTAAGACAGTCAGTACCGGGGAACGTGGTCTCCCGTAGTTTCTTTTATCGTGTCGCAGCTTTAGTGCAACACGACACAAGAGGGCACTGTAAGCTAAATTACAGCTCTCTTGGGTCTCTAGCCTTCTACAGGCCCTAGCTACTCTTTTAGGATGGTATTTGATCGGTGCAAGTCATTCAGGGACTGGAATGGTGGCAGCGATCGTTTTGTTTATTTTGAGCTCCTTTTGGCGTCCTGAGCACGTTTTTGCACTGAACCCAAAATGGTGGCCTGGCTCCCAAAATGGCCAGGCCGCGAGGCTCCTTTGTCCTGTCCACTGTCCGTCTTGCTCCCTTCACCTTCCCCAGGTCCGGCGACCCGGGGCCTTCCTTATTTGGGCATGTACTTTCGCGCGAAACGCAGTTGCTTTCGCGGGCTTCTACATGTCGTTTGTGTGCCTCCAGGGTGTGGGCTGGGATGTCTGGTCCCAATACACATCCTGGGTGCCAGAGAGTCTAGGGTGGTGTGAATGCCTGGGACCACCGTGGTCCGTGATTGGTCCACGTATGGTATGTGTTTTGATGAGCGGATCTCCCATTGGCTCCCCTCCGTTTTGGCGCAAAGGGAACCGTGGATAAGAGGGGGCTGGAAACACCACTACCATGTCGATCTCCTGAGTTCTCATGAACGAAGGAATACAGGAGCCAAGTATCCTGCAACTACGAGGCTGGACCGAGGAATCGCTGGTGACCCGCTGAAGGAATCCTCCTTTGCACTGCTGTCGTCCGGAGAGCCCCTGTCCTCCTTTGATCGAACCAGAAGGCCTGTACTGGTGCTTCGACCTTTGGAATAGCAGGAACAGCTATTCCCGGCGACTTCATCAACTCCTGCCAAGTAAGCCTTCGGAAGTGTCTCTGGGCCATCCAGTTGACTGACCAGCTTACAAGGGAGTCCTGCTCTGTAACCGCCGCCAGGTTGTGTTGTATTTCGAGTCCTTGTCACTCTCCCACCCTTCGTACGCTTGGCGTCCCCAGGTCTGAAGGGAGGAGTGTACATTTGGCTTGAATACACACGGCTGCTCCGTTGTCCTGCTGCGGCAACAAACTGTGCTGGTTTCGTCGATTGGGACGTCTTTTTGCTTTACACGATTACGAGGCGTTCCCTGCTCTTCTGAACCTGCCAGCTGCTGAAACTCACGTGGAGAAGCCTGGGTCTGCTTGCTTCGGGGACCGGTGAGTAGCTTAGCTAGGATCTGGTCGCCCTCCTGCAGTATCCCATTGCTTTTCCCTGCTGTGTAAAAACAGCACCCTTTTGGCCGTACTCGCGCTCTGCTTCTGCCCGCTGTGGAGGCTGCGCTTGAGTTGCGGAACCTGTTCTCCTTCTGCTGTGCACTAACCCGAACTGCCTGACTTCCTCCGAAGAGCTTCCCCTTTTGCCCGTTGGCACCGGCGTGGCAGGTACTTTGAGCACAAGGCTCCACTCTTCGCAGGGCTCGGACGTCCATCTAGTTAGGTGCCTCTGAAGGCGAACTGAGTCTAAAGCGTTATCGCACTGCCTGTTTTCCTTTCCTTTCAGGTGGACTACATATTTCGTGCTTTAAACGCTTGCGACTGTGTATTTGTATATATATTGTGTTGATATGGTATGTGTTGGTTTAATATTGTGATATTGTGATTTTCTCGCTACGGTCATTATTTTAAAGGCCTTAAAATAAATGTGTATCTATTTTTGATAGAACAACTGTTTGGAGTAGTTTGTAAGCGCTCTTGCTTTGTGTGCTCATTGCGGGCTTTCAGTCACCCTCACCCCTCTTGAGACCTAGTCTTGACCGCCGCGATCGCTACCTTGATTGGTCTGGCTTGTCCAGAGGTTACCCTGTTCCAAGTAATTAGGTTGGCCTTCTGAACTTCTGCGCCACCAGGACAGAGTTCAGAAATCCGTCTTAACAGGAAGGATTTGGATATCACATCTCATGCTATAGGAAGGGTCTCAGGTTTGGTATAAGCATGGAGATATCACTTCTCATGCTATAGGAAGGATCTCAGGATTGGAATGGGAAGGTGTTGGATATCACATCTCATGCTATAGGAAGGGTCTCAGATTTGGTATAAGCATTGAGATATCACATCTCATTCTATAGGAAGGGTCTCAGGATTGGAATGGGAAGGAGTTGTATATGACATCTCAGGCCTTAGGAAGGGTCTCAGGTTTGGTATAAGCATTGAGATATCACATCTCTGCTATCGGAAGGGTCTCAGGATTGGAATGGGAAGGAGTTGGATATCCCATCTCATGTTATAGGAAGGGTCTCAGGTTTGGTATTAGAAGCATTGAGATATCACATCTCATGCTATAGGAAGGGTCTCAGGATTGGAATGGGAAGGACTTGGATGTCACATCTCATGCTAGAGGGAGGGTCTCAAGTTTGATATTAGAAGCATTGAGATAACAAATCTCATGATATCGGAAGGGTCTCAGGATTGGAATGGGAAGGAGTTGGATATCACATCTCATGATAAAGGAAGGGTCTAAGGTTTGGAAGGGGAAGGATTTGGATATCACATCTCATGTTATAGGACGGGTCTCAGGTTTGGTATTAGAAGCATTGAGATATCAAGTCTCATGGTATAAGAAGGGTCTCAGAATTGGAATGGGAAGGAGTTGGATATCACATCTCAAGCTATAGGAAGCGTCTCAGGATTGGAATGGGAAGGAGTTTGATATCACATCTCATGCCATAGTATGGGTCTCAGGTTTGGTAGAAGCATTGGGATATCACATCTCATGCTATCGGAAGGGTATCAGTATTGGATTTGGAAGGAGTTGGATATCCCATCTCATGCTATAGGAAGGGTCTCAGGTTAGAATGGGAAGGAGTTGGATATCACATTTCATGTTATAGGAAGGGTCTCAGGATTGGAATGGGAAGGACTTGGATATCATATCTCATGCTATAGGAAGGCTCTCAGGTTTGGAAGGGGAAGGAGTTGGATATCACATTTCATGTTAGAGGAAGGATCTCAGGTTTGGTATTAGGGGCCTTGAGATATCACATCTCATGCTATAGGAAGGGTCTCAGGATTGGAATGGGAAGGAGTTGGATATCACATCTCAAGCTATAGGAAGGGTCTCAGGTTTGGTATAAGCATTGAGATATCACATCTCATGCTATAGGAAGGGTCTCAGGATTGGAATGGGAAGAAGTTGGATATCACATCTCATGCTATAGGAAGGGTCTCAGGTTTGGTATAAGCATTGAGATATCACATCTCATGCTATAGGAAGGGTCTCAGGGTTGGAATGGGAAGGAGTTGTATATGACATCTCATGCCATAGGAAGGGTCTCAGGTTTGGTATAAGCATTGAGTTATCACATCACATGCTATAGGAAGGGTCTCAGGATTGGAATGGGAAGGACTTGGATATCACATCTCATGCTATAGGCAGGGTCTCAGGATTGGAATGGGAAGGAGTTGGATATCACATCTCATGCTATGGGAAGGGTCTCAGGTTTGGTATAAGCATTGAAATATCACATCTCTGCCATCAGAAGGGTCTCGGGATTGGAATGGGAAGGAGTTGGATATCACATCTCATGCTAAAGGGAGGGTCTAAGGTTTGGAAGGGGAAGGATTTGGACATCACATCTCATGTTATTGGAAGGATCTGAGGTTTGGTATTAGAAGCATTGAGATATCACATCTCATGCTATCGGAAGGGTCTCAGGTTTGGTATAAGCATTGAGATATCACATCTCTGCTATCGGAAGGGTCTCAGGATTGGAATGGGAAGGATTTGGATATCACATCTCATGTTATAGGAAGGGTCTCAGGTTTGGTATTAGAAGCATTGAGATATCACATCTCATGCTATAGGAAGGGTCTCAGGAATGGAATGGGAAGGACTTGGATATCACATCTCATGATAAAGGAAGGGTCTAAGGTTTGGAAGGGGAAGGATTTGGATATCACATCTCATGTTATTGGACCGGTCTCAGGTTTGGTATTAGAAGCATTGAGATATCAAGTCTCATGGTATAGGACGGGAGTTTGATATCACATCTCATGCCATGGTATGGGTCTCAGGTTTTGTAGAAGCATTGGGATATCACATCTCATGCTATCGGAAGGGTATCAGGATTGGATTTGGAAGGAGTTGGATATCCCATCTCATGCTATAGGAAGGGTCTCAGGTTGGAATAGAAGGAGTTGGATATCACATCTCATGTTATAGGAAGGGTCTCAGGATTGGAATGGGAAGGACTTGGATATCACATCTCATGTTATAGGAAGGATCTCAGGTTTTGTATTAGAAGCATTGAGATATCACATCTCATGCAATAGGAAGGGTCTCAGGATTGGAATGTGAAGGATTTGGATATCACATCTCATGCTAAAGGAAGGGTCTCAGGTTTGGTATAAGCATTGAGATATCACATCTCTGCTATCGGAAGGGTCTAAGGATTGGATTGGGAAGGAGTTGGATCTCCCTTCTCATGCTACAGGAAGGGTCTCAGGTTGGAATGGGTAGGAGTTGGATATCACATCTCGTTATAGGAAGGGTCTCAGGATTGGAATGGGAAGGAATTGGATATCACATCTCTTGCTATAGGAAGGGTCTCAGGTTTGGAAGGGGAAGGATTTGGATATCATATCTCATGTTATAGGACCGGTCCCAGGTCTGGTATTAGAAGCATTGAGATATCACATCTCATGCTATAGGAGGAGTCTCAGGATTGGAATGGGAAGGAGTTGGATATCACGTCTCATGTTATAGGAAGGGTCTCAGGATTGGAATGGGAAGGAGTTGAATATCACATCTCATGCTAAAGGAGGGGTATCAGGTTTGATAGAAGCATTCAGATATCACATCTCATGCTATAGGAAGGAACTCAGGATTGGAATGGGAAGGAGTTGGATATCACATCTAATGCCATAGGAAGGGTCATCAGGTTTGGTATAAGCATTGAGATATCACATCTCTGCTATCGGAAGGGTCTAAGGATTGGATTGGGAAGGAGTTGGATATCACGTCTCATGTTATAGGAAGGGTCTCAGGTTGGAATAGAAGGAGTTGGATATCACATCTCATGTTATAGGAAGGGTCTCAGGATTGGAATGGGAAGGACTTGGATATCACATCTCATGTTATAGGAAAGATCTCAGGTTTTGTATTAGAAGCATTGAGATATAACATCTCATGCTATAGGAAGGGTCTCAGGATTGGAATGTGAAGGATTTGGATATCACATCTCATGCTAAAGGAAGGGTCTCAGGTTTGGTATAAGCATTGAGATATCACATCTCTGCTATCGGAAGGGTCTAAGGATTGGATTGGGAAGGAATTGGATATCCCTTCTCATGCTATAGGAAGGGTCTCAGGTTGGAATGGGTAGGAGTTGGATATCACATCTCATGTTATAGGAAGGGTCTCAAGATTGAAATGGGAAGGATTTGGATATCACATCTCTTGCTATAGGAAGGGTCTCGGGTTTTCTATTAGAAACATTGAGATATGACATCTCATGCTATAGGAAGGGTTTCAGTATTGGAATGGGAAGGATTTGGATATCATATCTCATGTTATAGGACGTATCTCATGTTATAGGACGGGTCCCAGGTTTGGTATTAGAAGCATTGAGATATCACATCTCAAGCTATAGGAAGGGTCTCATGATTGGAATGGGAAGGAGTTGGATATCACATCTCATGCTATAGGAGGAGTCTCAGGATTGGAATGGGAAGGAGTTGAATATCACATCTCATGCTAAAGGAAGGGTATCAGGTTTGATAGAAGCATTGAGATATCACATCTCATGCTATAGGAAGGAACTCAGGATTGGAATGGGAAGGAGTTGGATATCACATCTAATGCCATAGGAAGGGTCATCAGGTTTGGTATAAGCATTGAGATATCACATCTCTGCTATCGGAAGGGTCTCAGGATAGGAATGGGAAGGACTTAGAATTCACATCTCATACTATTGGGAGGGTCTCAGTTTTGATATTAGAAGCATTGAGCTATCACATCTCATGCTATCGGAAGGGTCTCAGGATTGGAATGGGATGGAGTTGGATATCGCATCTCAAGCTATCTCAGGATTGGAATGGGAAGGAGTTTGATATTTCATCTCAAGCTATAGGAAGGGTCTCAGGTTTGGAAAGGGAAGGATTTGGATTTCACATCTCATGTTATAGGATGGTTCTCATGTTTGGTTTTAGAAGCATTGAGATATCACATCTCATGCTATCGGAAGGGTCTCAGGTTTGGAAAGCGAAGGATTTTGATTTCACAGGTTATAGGATGGTTCTCAGGTTTGGTTTTAGAAGCATTAAATTATAACATCTCATGCTATAGGAAGGGTCTCAGGTTTGGAATGGGAAGGAGTTGGATATCACATCTCTGCTATCTGAAGGGTCTCAGGATTGGAATCGGAAGGAGTTGGATATCCCATCTCGTTATAGGAAGGGTCTCAGGTTTGGTATTAGAAGCAATGAGATATCACATCTCATGCTATAGGAAGGGTCTAAGGTTTGGAAGGGGACGGATTTGGGTATCACATCTCATGTTATAGGACCGGTCTCAGGTTTGGTATTTGAAGCATTGAGGTATCAAGTCTCATGGTATAGGACGGGTCTCAGAATTGGAATGAGAAGGAGTTGGATATCACATCTCAAGCTATAGGAAGGGTCTCATGATTGGAATGGGAAGGAGTTGGATATCACATCTCATGTTATAGGAAGGGTCTCAGGATTGGAATGGGAAGGACTTGGATATCACATCTCATTCTATAGGAAGGCTCTCAGGGTTGGAAGGGGAAGGAGTTGGATATCACATTTCATGTTAGAGGTAGGATCTCAGGTTTGGTTTTAGAGGCATTGAGATATCACATCTCATGCCATCAGAAGGGTCTCAGGATTGGAATGGGAAGGAGTTGGATATCAAATCTCATGCTAAAGGGATGGTCTAAGGTTTGGAAGGGGAGGGATTTGGACATCATATCTCATGTTATTGGAAGGATCTCAGGTTTGGTATTAGAAGCATTGAGATATCACATCTCATGCTATCGGAAGGGTCTTAGGTTTGGTATAAGCATTGAGATATCACATCTCTGCTATCGGAAGGGTCTCAGGATTGGAATGGGAAGGATTTGGATATCACAATTCATGCCATAGGAAGGGTCATCAGGTTTGGTATAAGCATTGAGATATCACATCTCTGCTATCGGAAGGGTCTCAGGATAGGAATGGGAAGGACTTAGAATTCACATCTCATACTATTGGGAGGGTCTCAGTTTTGATATTAGAAGCATTGAGCTATCACATCTCATGCTATCGGAAGGGTCTCAGGATTGGAATGGGATGGAGTTGGATATCACATCTCAAGCTATCTCAGGATTGGAATGGGAAGGAGTTTGATATTTCATCTCAAGCTATAGGAAGCGTCTCAGGTTTGGAAAGGGAAGGATTTGGATTTCACATCTCATGTTATAGGATGGTTCTCATGTTTGGTTTTAGAAGCATTGAGATATCACATCTCATGCTATCGGAAGGTCTCAGGTTTGGAAAGGGAAGGATTTGGATTTCACAGGTTATAGGATGGTTCTCAGGTTTGGTTTTAGAAGCATTAAATTATAACATCTCATGCTATAGGAAGGGTCTCAGGTTTGGAATGGGAAGGAGTTGGATATCACATCTCTGCTATCTGAAGGGTCTCAGGATTGGAATGGGAAGGAGTTGGATATCCCATCTCGTTATAGGAAGGGTCTCAGGTTTGGTATTAGAAGCAATGAGATATCACATCTCATGCTATAGGAAGGGTCTAAGGTTTGGAAGGGGACGGATTTGGGTATCACATCTCATGTTATAGGACCGGTCTCAGGTTTGGTATTTGAAGCATTGAGGTATCAAGTCTCATGGTATAGGACGGGTCTCAGAATTGGAATGAGAAGGAGTTGGATATCACATCTCAAGCTATAGGAAGGGTCTCATGATTGGAATGGGAAGGAGTTGGATATCACATCTCATGTTATAGGAAGGGTCTCAGGATTGGAATGGGAAGGACTTGGATATCACATCTCATTCTATAGGAAGGCTCTCAGGGTTGGAAGGGGAAGGAGTTGGATATCACATTTCATGTTAGAGGTAGGATCTCAGGTTTGGTTTTAGAGGCATTGAGATATCACATCTCATGCCATCAGAAGGGTCTCAGGATTGGAATGGGAAGGAGTTGGATATCAAATCTCATGCTAAAGGGATGGTCTAAGGTTTGGAAGGGGAGGGATTTGGACATCATATCTCATGTTATTGGAAGGATCTCAGGTTTGGTATTAGAAGCATTGAGATATCACATCTCATGCTATCGGAAGGGTCTTAGGTTTGGTATAAGCATTGAGATATCACATCTCTGCTATCGGAAGGGTCTCAGGATTGGAATGGGAAGGATTTGGATATCACAATTCATGCCATAGGAAGGGTCATCAGGTTTGGTATAAGCATTGAGATATCACATCTCTGCTATCGGAAGGGTCTCAGGATAGGAATGGGAAGGACTTAGAATTCACATCTCATACTATTGGGAGGGTCTCAGTTTTGATATTAGAAGCATTGAGCTATCACATCTCATGCTATCGGAAGGGTCTCAGGATTGGAATGGGATGGAGTTGGATATCACATCTCAAGCTATCTCAGGATTGGAATGGGAAGGAGTTTGATATTTCATCTCAAGCTATAGGAAGGGTCTCAGGTTTGGAAAGGGAAGGATTTGGATTTCACATCTCATGTTATAGGATGGTTCTCATGTTTGGTTTTAGAAGCATTGAGATATCACATCTCATGCTATCAGAAGGGTCTCAGGTTTGGAAAGGGAAGGATTTGGATTTCACAGGTTATAGGATGGTTCTCAGGTTTGGTTTTAGAAGCATTAAATTATAACATCTCATGCTATAGGAAGGGTCTCAGGTTTGGAATGGGAAGGAGTTGGATATCACATCTCTGCTATCTGAAGGGTCTCAGGATTGGAATGGGAAGGAGTTGGATATCCCATCTCGTTATAGGAAGGGTCTCAGGTTTGGTATTAGAAGCAATGAGATATCACATCTCATGCTATAGGAAGGGTCTAAGGTTTGGAAGGGGACGGATTTGGGTATCACATCTCATGTTATAGGACCGGTCTCAGGTTTGGTATTTGAAGCATTGAGGTATCAAGTCTCATGGTATAGGACGGGTCTCAGAATTGGAATGAGAAGGAGTTGGATATCACATCTCAAGCTATAGGAAGGGTCTCATGATTGGAATGGGAAGGAGTTGGATATCACATCTCATGTTATAGGAAGGGTCTCAGGATTGGAATGGGAAGGACTTGGATATCACATCTCATTCTATAGGAAGGCTCTCAGGGTTGGAAGGGGAAGGAGTTGGATATCACATTTCATGTTAGAGGTAGGATCTCAGGTTTGGTTTTAGAGGCATTGAGATATCACATCTCATGCCATCAGAAGGGTCTCAGGATTGGAATGGGAAGGAGTTGGATATCAAATCTCATGCTAAAGGGATGGTCTAAGGTTTGGAAGGGGAGGTATTTGGACATCATATTTCATGTTATTGGAAGGATCTCAGGTTTGGTATTAGAAGCATTGAGATATCACATCTCATGCTATCGGAAGGGTCTTAGGTTTGGTATAAGCATTGAGATATCACATCTCTGCTATCGGAAGGGTCTCAGGATTGGAATGGGAAGGATTTGGATATCACAATTCATGTTATAGGAAGGGTCTCAGGTTTGGTATTAGAAGCATTGAGATATCACATCTCATGTTATAGGAAGGGTCTCAGGTTTGGTATTAGAAGCATTGAGATATCACATCTCATGCTATAGGAAGGGTCTCAGGAATGGAATGGGAAGGACTTGGATATCACATCTCATGATAAAGGAAGGGTCTAAGGTTTGGAAGGGGAAGGATTTGGATATCACATCTCATGTTATTGGACCGGTCTCAGGTTTGGTATTAGAAGCATTGAGATATCAAGTCTCATGGTATAGGACGGGAGTTTGATATCACATCTCATGCCATGGTATGGGTCTCAGGTTTTGTAGAAGCATTGGGATATCACATCTCATGCTATCGGAAGGGTATCAGAATTGGATTTGGAAGGAGTTGGATATCCCATCTCATGCTATAGGAAGGGTCTCAAGTTGGAATAGAAGGAGTTGGATATCACATCTCATGTTATAGGAAGGGTCTCAGGATTGGAATGGGAAGGACTTGGATATCACATCTCATGCTGTAGGAAGGGTCTCAGGTTTGGAAAAGGAAGGAGTTGGATATCACATTTCATGTTAGAGGTAGGATCTCAGGTTTGGTATTAGAGGCATTGAGATATCACATCTCATGCTATAGGAAGGGTCTCAGGATTGGAATGTGAAGGATTTGGATATCACATCTCATGCTAAAGGAAGGGTCTCAGGTTTGGTAGAAGCATTGAGAAATCACATCTCATGCTATAGGAAGGGTCTCAGGATTTGAATGGCAAGGAGTTGGATATCACATCTCATGCCATAGGAAGGGTCTCAGGTTTGGTATAAGCATTGAGATATCACATCTCTGCTATCGGAAGGTTCTCAGGATTGGATTGGGAAGGAGTTGGATATCCCTTCTCATGCTATAGGAAGTGTCTCAGGTTGGAATGGGAAGGAGTTGAATATCACATCTCATGTTATAGGAAGGGTCTCAGGATTGGAATGGGAAGGATTTGGATATCACATCTCTTGCTATAGGAAGGGTCTCAGGATTGGAATGGGAAGGATTTGGATATCACATCTCATGTCATAGGAAGGATCTCAGGATTGGTATTAGAAGCATTGATATATCACATCTCATGCTATAGGAATGGTCTCAGGATTGGAATGGGTAGGAGTTGGATATTACATTCTTGCTATAGTAAGGGTCTCATGTTTGGAATGGGAAGGAGTTGGATATCACATATGCTATCTGAAGTGTCTCAGGTTTGGAACGGGAAGGAGTTGGATATCACATCTCACGTTATAGGAAGGGTCTCAGGTTTGGTATAAGCATTGAGATATCACATCTCTGCTATCAGGAGTGGCTCAGGATTGGAATGGGAAGGAGTTGGATATCCCATCTCATGTTAAAGGACGGGTCTCTGGTTTGGTATTAGAATCATTGAGATATCACATCGCATGCTGTAGGAAGGGTCTAAGGATTGGAATGGGATGGACTTGGATATCACATCTCATGCTATAGGTAGGCTCTCAGGTATGGTATAAGCATTGAGATATCACATCTCATGCTATAGGAAGGGTCTCAGGATTGGAATGGGAAGGATTTGGATATCACATCTCATGCTATAGGAAGGGTCTCAGGTTTGGTATAAGCATGGAGATATCACTTCTCATGCTATAGGAAGGGTCTCAGGATTGGAATGGGAAGGTGTTGGATATCACATCTCATGCTATAGGAAGGGTCTCAGATTTGGTATAAGCATTGAGATATCACATCTCATGCAATAGGAAGGGTCTCAGGATTGGAATGGGAAGGAGTTGTATATGACATCTCAGGCCTTAGGAAGGGTCTCAGGTTTGGTATAAGCATTGAGATATCACATCTCTGCTATCGGAAGGGTCTCAGGATTGGAATGGGAAGGAGTTGGATATCCCATCTCATGTTATAGGAAGGGTCTCAGGTTTGGTATTAGAAGCATTGAGATATCACATCTCATGCTATAGGAAGGGTCTCAGGATTGGAATGGGAAGGACTTGGATGTCACATCTCATGCTATAGGGAGGGTCTCAAGTTTGATATTAGAAGCATTGAGATAACAAATCTCATGATATCGGAAGGGTCTCAGGATTGGAATGGGAAGGAGTTGGATATCACATCTCATGATAAAGGAAGGGTCTAAGGTTTGGAAGTGGAAGGATTTGGATATCACATCTCATGTTATAGGACGGGTCTCAGGTTTGGTATTAGAAGCATTGAGATATCAAGTCTCATGGTATAAGAAGGGTCTCAGAATTGGAATGGGAAGGAGTTGGATATCACATCTCAAGCTATAGGAAGCGTCTCAGGATTGGAATGGGAAGGAGTTTGATATCACATCTCATGCCATAGTATGGGTCTCAGGTTTGGTAGAAGCGTTGGGATATCACATCTCATGCTATCGGAAGGGTATCAGTATTGGATTTGGAAGGAGTTGGATATCCCATCTCATGCTATAGGAAGGGTCTCAAGTTAGAATGGGAAGGAGTTGGATATCACATTTCATGTTATAGGAAGGGTCTCAGGATTGGAATGGGAAGGACTTGGATATCATATCTCATGCTATAGGAAGGCTCTCAGGTTTGGAAGGGGAAGGAGTTGGATATCACATTTCATGTTAGAGGAAGGATCTCAGGTTTGGTATTAGGGGCCTTGAGATATCACATCTCATGCTATAGGAAGGGTCTCAGGATTGGAATGGGAAGGAGTTGGATATCACATCTCAAGCTATAGGAAGGGTCTCAGGTTTGGTATAAGCATTGAGATATCACATCTCATGCTATAGGAAGGGTCTCAGGATTGGAATGGGAAGAAGTTGGATATCACATCTCATGCTATAGGAAGGGTCTCAGGTTTGGTATAAGCATTGAGATATCACATCTCATACTATAGGAAGGGTCTCAGGGTTGGAATGGGAAGGAGTTGTATATGACATCTCATGCCATAGGAAGGGTCTCAGGTTTGGTATAAGCATTGAGTTATCACATCACATGCTATAGGAAGGGTCTCAGGATTGGAATGGGAAGGACTTGGATATCACATCTCATGCTATAGGCAGGGTCTCAGGATTGGAATGGGAAGGAGTTGGATATCACATCTCATGCTATGGGAAGGGTCTCAGGTTTGGTATAAGCATTGAAATATCACATCTCTGCCATCAGAAGGGTCTCGGATTGGAATGGGAAGGAGTTGGATATCACATCTCATGCTAAAGGGAGGGTCTAAGGTTTGGAAGGGGAAGGATTTGGACATCACATCTCATGTTATTGGAAGGATCTGAGGTTTGGTATTAGAAGCATTGAGATATCACATCTCATGCTATCGGAAGGGTCTCAGGTTTGGTATAAGCATTGAGATATCACATCTCTGCTATCGGAAGGGTCTCAGGATTGGAATGGGAAGGATTTGGATATCACATCTCATGTTATAGGAAGGGTCTCAGGTTTGGTATTAGAAGCATTGAGATATCACATCTCATGCTATAGGAACGGTCTCAGGAATGGAATGGGAAGGACTTGGATATCACATCTCATGATAAAGGAAGGGTCTAAGGTTTGGAAGGGGAAGGATTTGGATATCACATCTCATGTTATTGGACCGGTCTCAGGTTTGGTATTAGAAGCATTGAGATATCAAGTCTCATGGTATAGGACGGGAGTTTGATATCACATCTCATGCCATGGTATGGGTCTCAGGTTTTGTAGAAGCATTGGGATATCACATCTCATGCTATCGGAAGGGTATCAGGATTGGATTTGGAAGGAGTTGGATATCCCATCTCATGCTATAGGAAGGGTCTCAGGTTGGAATAGAAGGAGTTGGATATCACATCTCATGTTATAGGAAGGGTCTCAGGATTGGAATGGGAAGGACTTGGATATCACATCTCATGTTATAGGAAGGATCTCAGGTTTTGTATTAGAAGCATTGAGATATCACATCTCATGCTATAGGAAGGGTCTCAGGATTGGAATGTGAAGGATTTGGATATCACATCTCATGCTAAAGGAAGGGTCTCAGGTTTGGTATAAGCATTGAGATATCACATCTCTGCTATCTGAAGGGTCTAAGGATTGGATTGGGAAGGAGTTGGATCTCCCTTCTCATGCTACAGGAAGGGTCTCAGGTTGGAATGGGTAGGAGTTGGATATCACATCTCGTTATAGGAAGGGTCTCAGGATTGGAATGGGAAGGAATTGGATATCACATCTCATGCTATAGGAAGGGTCTCAGGTTTGGTATAAGCATTGAGATATCACATCTCATGCTATAGGAAGGGTCTCAGGGTTGGAATGGGAAGGAGTTGTATATGACATCTCATGCCATAGGAAGGGTCTCAGGTTTGGTATAAGCATTGAGTTATCACATCACATGCTATAGGAAGGGTCTCAGGATTGGAATGGGAAGGACTTGGATATCACATCTCATGCTATAGGCAGGGTCTCAGGATTGGAATGGGAAGGAGTTGGATATCACATCTCATGCTATGGGAAGGGTCTCAGGTTTGGTATAAGCATTGAAATATCACATCTCTGCCATCAGAAGGGTCTCGGATTGGAATGGGAAGGAGTTGGATATCACATCTCATGCTAAAGGGAGGGTCTAAGGTTTGGAAGGGGAAGGATTTGGACATCACATCTCATGTTATTGGAAGGATCTGAGGTTTGGTATTAGAAGCATTGAGATATCACATCTCATGCTATCGGAAGGGTCTCAGGTTTGGTATAAGCATTGAGATATCACATCTCTGCTATCGGAAGGGTCTCAGGATTGGAATGGGAAGGATTTGGATATCACATCTCATGTTATAGGAAGGGTCTCAGGTTTGGTATTAGAAGCATTGAGATATCACATCTCATGCTATAGGAACGGTCTCAGGAATGGAATGGGAAGGACTTGGATATCACATCTCATGATAAAGGAAGGGTCTAAGGTTTGGAAGGGGAAGGATTTGGATATCACATCTCATGTTATTGGACCGGTCTCAGGTTTGGTATTAGAAGCATTGAGATATCAAGTCTCATGGTATAGGACGGGAGTTTGATATCACATCTCATGCCATGGTATGGGTCTCAGGTTTTGTAGAAGCATTGGGATATCACATCTCATGCTATCGGAAGGGTATCAGGATTGGATTTGGAAGGAGTTGGATATCCCATCTCATGCTATAGGAAGGGTCTCAGGTTGGAATAGAAGGAGTTGGATATCACATCTCATGTTATAGGAAGGGTCTCAGGATTGGAATGGGAAGGACTTGGATATCACATCTCATGTTATAGGAAGGATCTCAGGTTTTGTATTAGAAGCATTGAGATATCACATCTCATGCTATAGGAAGGGTCTCAGGATTGGAATGTGAAGGATTTGGATATCACATCTCATGCTAAAGGAAGGGTCTCAGGTTTGGTATAAGCATTGAGATATCACATCTCTGCTATCTGAAGGGTCTAAGGATTGGATTGGGAAGGAGTTGGATCTCCCTTCTCATGCTACAGGAAGGGTCTCAGGTTGGAATGGGTAGGAGTTGGATATCACATCTCGTTATAGGAAGGGTCTCAGGATTGGAATGGGAAGGAATTGGATATCACATCTCTTGCTATAGGAAGGGTCTCAGGTTTGGAAGGGGAAGGATTTGGATATCATATCTCATGTTATAGGACCGGTCCCAGGTCTGGTATTAGAAGCATTGAGATATCACATCTCATGCTATAGGAGGAGTCTCAGGATTGGAATGGGAAGGAGTTGGATATCACGTCTCATGTTATAGGAAGGGTCTCAGGATTGGAATGGGAAGGAGTTGAATATCACATCTCATGCTAAAGGAAGGGTATCAGGTTTGATAGAAGCATTCAGATATCACATCTCATGCTATAGGATGGAACTCAGGATTGGAATGGGAAGGAGTTGGATATCACATCTAATGCCATAGGAAGGGTCATCAGGTTTGGTATAAGCATTGAGATATCACATCTCTGCTATCGGAAGGGTCTAAGGATTGGATTGGGAAGGAGTTGGATATCACGTCTCATGTTATAGGAAGGGTCTCAGGTTGGAATAGAAGGAGTTGGATATCACATCTCATGTTATAGGAAGGGTCTCAGGATTGGAATGGGAAGGACTTGGATATCACATCTCATGTTATAGGAAAGATCTCAGGTTTTGTATTAGAAGCATTGAGATATCACATCTCATGCTATAGGAAGGGTCTCAGGATTGGAATGTGAAGGATTTGGATATCACATCTCATGCTAAAGGAAGGGTCTCAGGTTTGGTATAAGCATTGAGATATCACATCTCTGCTATCGGAAGGGTCTAAGGATTGGATTGGGAAGGAATTGGATATCCCTTCTCATGCTATAGGAAGGGTCTCAGGTTGGAATGGGTAGGAGTTGGATATCACATCTCATGTTATAGGAAGGGTCTCAAGATTGAAATGGGAAGGATTTGGATATCACATCTCTTGCTATAGGAAGGGTCTCAGGTTTTCTATTAGAAACATTGAGATATGACATCTCATGCTATAGGAAGGGTTTCAGTATTGGAATGGGAAGGATTTGGATATCATATCTCATGTTATAGGACGTATCTCATGTTATAGGACGGGTCCCAGGTTTGGTATTAGAAGCATTGAGATATCACATCTCAAGCTATAGGAAGGGTCTCATGATTGGAATGGGAAGGAGTTGGATATCACATCTCATGCTATAGGAGGAGTCTCAGGATTGGAATGGGAAGGAGTTGGATATCACGTCTCATGTTATAGGAAGGGTCTCAGGATTGGAATGGGAAGGAGTTGAATATCACATCTCATGCTAAAGGAAGGGTATCAGGTTTGATAGAAGCATTGAGATATCACATCTCATGCTATAGGAAGGAACTCAGGATTGGAATGGGAAGGAGTTGGATATCACATCTAATGCCATAGGAAGGGTCATCAGGTTTGGTATAAGCATTGAGATATCACATCTCTGCTATCGGAAGGGTCTCAGGATAGGAATGGGAAGGACTTAGAATTCACATCTCATACTATTGGGAGGGTCTCAGTTTTGATATTAGAAGCATTGAGCTATCACATCTCATGCTATCGGAAGGGTCTCAGGATTGGAATGGGATGGAGTTGGATATCACATCTCTAGCTATCTCAGGATTGGAATGGGAAGGAGTTTGATATTTCATCTCAAGCTATAGGAAGGGTCTCAGGTTTGGAAAGGGAAGGATTTGGATTTCACATCTCATGTTATAGGATGGTTCTCATGTTTGGTTTTAGAAGCATTGAGATATCACATCTCATGCTATCGGAAGGGTCTCAGGTTTGGAAAGGGAAGGATTTGGATTTCACAGGTTATAGGATGGTTCTCAGGTTTGGTTTTAGAAGCATTAAATTATAACATCTCATGCTATAGGAAGGGTCTCAGGTTTGGAATGGGAAGGAGTTGGATATCACATCTCTGCTATCTGAAGGGTCTCAGGATTGGAATCGGAAGGAGTTGGATATCCCATCTCGTTATAGGAAGGGTCTCAGGTTTGGTATTAGAAGCAATGAGATATCACATCTCATGCTATAGGAAGGGTCTAAGGTTTGGAAGGGGACGGATTTGGGTATCACATCTCATGTTATAGGACCGGTCTCAGGTTTGGTATTTGAAGCATTGAGGTATCAAGTCTCATGGTATAAGACGGGTCTCAGAATTGGAATGAGAAGGAGTTGGATATCACATCTCAAGCTATAGGAAGGGTCTCATGATTGGAATGGGAAGGAGTTGGATATCACATCTCATGTTATAGGAAGGGTCTCAGGATTGGAATGGGAAGGACTTGGATATCACATCTCATTCTATAGGAAGGCTCTCAGGGTTGGAAGGGGAAGGAGTTGGATATCACATTTCATATTAGAGGTAGGATCTCAGGTTTGGTTTTAGAGGCATTGAGATATCACATCTCATGCCATCAGAAGGGTCTCAGGATTGGAATGGGAAGGAGTTGGATATCAAATCTCATGCTAAAGGGATGGTCTAAGGTTTGGAAGGGGAGGGATTTGGACATCATATCTCATGTTATTGGAAGGATCTCAGGTTTGGTATTAGAAGCATTGAGATATCACATCTCATGCTATCGGAAGGGTCTTAGGTTTGGTATAAGCATTGAGATATCACATCTCTGCTATCGGAAGGGTCTCAGGATTGGAATGGGAAGGATTTGGATATCACAATTCATGCCATAGGAAGGGTCATCAGGTTTGGTATAAGCATTGAGATATCACATCTCTGCTATCGGAAGGGTCTCAGGATAGGAATGGGAAGGACTTAGAATTCACATCTCATACTATTGGGAGGGTCTCAGTTTTGATATTAGAAGCATTGAGCTATCACATCTCATGCTAAAGGGAGGGTCTCAGGTTTGGAATGGGAAGGATTTGGATATCACATCTCATGTTATAGGAAGGACCTTAGGTTTGGTATTAGAAGCATTGAGATATCACATCTCATGCTATAGGAAGGGTCTCGGGATTGGAATGGGAAGGAGTTGGATATCACATCTCATGTTATAGGAAGGATCTCAGGTTTGGTATTAGAAGCATTGAGATATCACATCTCATGCTATAGGAAGGGTCTCAGGATTGGAATGGGAAGGAGTTGGATATCACATCTCATGCTATGGGAAGGGTCTCAGGTTTGGTATAAGCATTGAAATATCACATCTCTGCTATCGGAAGGGACTCAGGATTGGAATGGGAGGAGCTGGATATCACACCTCATGCTAAAGGAAGGGTCTCAGGTTTGGAAGGGGAAGGATTTGGATATCACATCTCATGTTATAGGACGGGTCTCAGGTTTGGTATTAGAAGCATTGTGATATCACATCTCATGCTATAGGATGTGTCTCAGGATTGGAATGGGAAGGAGTTGGATATCACATCTCATGCTATAGGAAGGGTTTCAGGTTTGGTAGAAGCATTGAGATATCACATCTCATGCTATAGGAAGAGTCTCAGGTTTGGGAAGGGAAGGATTTGGATTTCACATCTCATGTTATAGGATGGTTCTCATGTTTGGTTTTTGAAGCATTGAGATATCACAGCTCATGCTATCGGAAGGGTCTCAGGTTTGGAATGGGAAGGAGTTGGATATCACATCTCATGTTATAGGAAGGGTCTCAGGTTTGGAATGGGAAGGAGTTGGATATGACATCTCTTGTTATAAGGAGGGTCTCAGGATTTGAATGGTAAGGAGTTGGATATCACATCTCATGCTATAGGAAGGGTCTCAGGTTGGAATGGGAAGGAGTTGGATATCACATCTCATGTTATATACAGGAAGGGTCTCAGGATTGGAATGGGAAGGATTTGGATATCACATCTCTTGCTATAGGAAGGGTCTCAGGTTTTTTATTAGAAACCTTGAGATATCAAATCTCATGCTATAGGAAGGGTTTTAGGATTGGAATGGGAAGTATTTGGATATCACATCTCATGCTAAAGGAAGGGTCTCAGGTTTGGAAGGGGAAGGATTTGGATATCACATCTCATCCAATAGGAAGGGTCTCAGGTTTGGAATGGGAAGGAATTGGATATCACATCTCATGTTATAGGAAGGGTCTCAAGTTTTTTATTAGAAACATTGAGATATCACATCTCATGTTATAGGACGTTTCCCAGGTTTGGTATTAGAAGCATTGAGATATCACATCTCATGGTATAGGAAGGGTCTCAGGGTTGGAATGGGAAGGAGTTGGATATCACATCTCATCCAATAGGAAGGGTCTCAGGTTTGGAATGGGAAGGAATTGGATATCACATCTCATGTTATAAGAAGGATCTCAGGTTTGGTATTAGAAGCATTGAGATATCACATCTCATGCTATAGGAAGGGTCTCAGGATTGGAATGTGAAGGATTTGGATATCACATCTCATGCTAAAGGAAGGGTCTCAGGTTTGGTAGAAGCATTGAGAAATCACATCTCATGCTATAGGAAGGGTCTCAGGATTTGAATGGCAAGGAGTTGGATATCACATCTCATGCCATAGGAAGGGTCTCAGGTTTGGTATAAGCATTGAGATATCACATCTCTGCTATCGGAAGGTTCTCAGGATTGGATTTTGAAGGAGTTGGATATCCCTTCTCATGCTATAGGAAGTGTCTCAGGTTGGAATGGGAAGGAGTTGAATATCACATCTCATGTTATAGGAAGGGTCTCAGGATTGGAATGGGAAGGATTTGGATATCACATCTCTTGCTATAGGAAGGGTCTCAGGATTGGAATGGGAAGGATTTGGATATCACATCTCATGTCATAGGAAGGATCTCAGGATTGGTATTAGAAGCATTGATATATCACATCTCATGCTATAGGAATGGTCTCAAGATTGGAATGGGTAGGAGTTGGATATTACATTCTTGCTATAGGAAGGGTCTCATGTTTGGAATGGGAAGGAGTTGGATATCACATATGCTATCTGAAGTGTCTCAGGTTTGGAACGGGAAGGAGTTGGATATCACATCTCATGTTATAGGAAGGGTCTCAGGTTTGGTATAAGCATTGAGATATCACATCTCTGCTATCAGGAGTGGCTCAGGATTGGAATGGGAAGGAGTTGGATATCCCATCTCATGTTAAAGGACGGGTCTCTGGTTTGGTGTTAGAATCATTGAGATATCACATCGCATGCTGTAGGAAGGGTCTAAGGATTGGAATGGGATGGACTTGGATATCACATCTCATGCTATAGGTAGGCTCTCAGGTTTGGTATAAGCATTGAGATATCACATCTCATGCTATAGGAAGGGTCTCAGGATTGGAATGGGAAGGATTTGGATATCACATCTCATGCTATAGGAAGGGTCTCAGGTTTGGTATAAGCATGGAGATATCACTTCTCATGCTATAGGAAGGGTCTCAGGATTGGAATGGGAAGGTGTTGGATATCACATCTCATGCTATAGGAAGGGTCTCAGATTTGGTATAAGCATTGAGATATCACATCTCATGCTATAGGAAGGGTCTCAGGATTGGAATGGGAAGGAGTTGTATATGACATCTCAGGCCTTAGGAAGGGTCTCAGGTTTGGTATAAGCATTGAGATAGCACATCGCATGCTGTAGGAAGGGTCTAAGGATTGGAATGGGATGGACTTGGATATCACATCTCATGCTATAGGTAGGCTCTCAGGTTTGGTATAAGCATTGAGATATCACATCTCATGCTATAGGAAGGGTCTCAGGATTGGAATGGGAAGGATTTGGATATCACATCTCATGCTATAGGAAGGGTCTCAGGTTTGGTATAAGCATGGAGATATCACTTCTCATGCTATAGGAAGGGTCTCAGGATTGGAATGGGAAGGTGTTGGATATCACATCTCATGCTATAGGAAGGGTCTCAGATTTGGTATAAGCATTGAGATATCACATCTCATGCTATAGGAAGGGTCTCAGGATTGGAATGGGAAGGAGTTGTATATGACATCTCAGGCCTTAGGAAGGGTCTCAGGTTTGGTATAAGCATTGAGATATCACATCTCTGCTATCGGAAGGGTCTCAGGATTGGAATGGGAAGGAGTTGGATATCCCATCTCATGTTATAGGAAGGGTCTCAGGTTTGGTATTAGAAGCATTGAGATATCACATCTCATGCTATAGGAAGGGTCTCAGGATTGGAATGGGAAGGACTTGGATGTCACATCTCATGCTATAGGGAGGGTCTCAAGTTTGATATTAGAAGCATTGAGATAACAAATCTCATGATATCGGAAGGGTCTCAGGATTGGAATGGGAAGGAGTTGGATATCACATCTCATGATAAAGGAAGGGTCTAAGGTTTGGAAGGGGAAGGATTTGGATATCACATCTCATGTTATAGGACGGGTCTCAGGTTTGGTATTAGAAGCATTGAGATATCAAGTCTCATGGTATAAGAAGGGTCTCAGAATTGGAATGGGAAGGAGTTGGATATCACATCTCAAGCTATAGGAAGCGTCTCAGGATTGGAATGGGAAGGAGTTTGATATCACATCTCATGCCATAGTATGGGTCTCAGGTTTGGTAGAAGCATTGGGATATCACATCTCATGCCATCGGAAGGGTATCAGTATTGGATTTGGAAGGAGTTGGATATCCCATCTCATGCTATAGGAAGGGTCTCAGGTTAGAATGGGAAGGAGTTGGATATCACATTTCATGTTATAGGAAGGGTCTCAGGATTGGAATGGGAAGGACTTGGATATCATATCTCATGCTATAGGAAGGCTCTCAGGTTTGGAAGGGGAAGGAGTTGGATATCACATTTCATGTTAGAGGAAGGATCTCAGGTTTGGTATTAGGGGCCTTGAGATATCACATCTCATGCTATAGGAAGGGTCTCAGGATTGGAATGGGAAGGAGTTGGATATCACATCTCAAGCTATAGGAAGGGTCTCAGGTTTGGTATAAGCATTGAGATATCACATCTCATGCTATAGGAAGGGTCTCAGGATTGGAATGGGAAGAAGTTGGATATCACATCTCATGCTATAGGAAGGGTCTCAGGTTTGGTATAAGCATTGAGATATCACATCTCATGCTATAGGAAGGGTCTCAGGATTGGAATGGGAAGGAGTTGTATATGACATCTCATGCCATAGGAAGGGTCTCAGGTTTGGTATAAGCATTGAGTTATCACATCACATGCTATCGGAAGGGTCTCAGGATTGGAATGGGAAGGACTTGGATATCACATCTCATGCTATATGCAGGGTCTCAGGATTGGAATGGGAAGGAGTTGGATATCACATCTCATGCTATGGGAAGGGTCTCAGGTTTGGTATAAGCATTGAAATATCACATCTCTGCTATCGGAAGGGTCTCAGGATTGGAATGGGAGGAGCTGGATATCACACCTCATGCTAAAGGAAGGGTCTCAGGTTTGGAAGGGGAAGGATTTGGATATCACATCTCATGTTATAGGACGGGTCTCAGGTTTGGTATTAGAAGCATTGTGATATCACATCTCATGCTATAGGATGTGTCTCAGGATTGGAATGGGAAGGAGTTGGATATCACATCTCATGCTATAGGAAGGGTTTCAGGTTTGGTAGAAGCATTGAGATATCACATCTCATGCTATAGGAAGAGTCTCAGGTTTGGGAAGGGAAGGATTTGGATTTCACATCTCATGTTATAGGATGGTTCTCATGTTTGGTTTTTGAAGCATTGAGATATCACAGCTCATGCTATCGGAAGGGTCTCAGGTTTGGAATGGGAAGGAGTTGGATATCACATCTCATGTTATAGGAAGGGTCTCAGGTTTGGAATGGGAAGTAGTTGGATATGACATCTCTTGTTATAGGGAGGGTCTCAGGATTTGAATGGTAAGGAGTTGGATATCACATCTCATGCTATAGGAAGGGTCTCAGGTTGGAATGGGAAGGAGTTGGATATCACATCTCATGTTATATACAGGAAGGGTCTCAGGATTGGAATGGGAAGGATTTGGATATCACATCTCTTGCTATAGGAAGGGTCTCAGGTTTTTTATTAGAAACATTGAGATATCAAATCTCATGCTATAGGAAGGGTTTTAGGATTGGAATGGGAAGTATTTGGATATCACATCTCATGCTAAAGGAAGGGTCTCAGGTTTGGAAGGGGAAGGATTTGGATATCACATCTCATCCAATAGGAAGGGTCTCAGGTTTGGAATGGGAAGGAATTGGATATCACATCTCATGTTATAGGAAGGGTCTCAGGTTTTTTATTAGAAACATTAAGATATCACATCTCATGTTATAGGACGGTTCCCAGGTTTGGTATTAGAAGCATTGAGATATCACATCTCATGGTATAGGAAGGGTCTCAGGGTTGGAATGGGAAGGAGTTGGATATCACATCTCATCCAATAGGAAGGGTCTCAGGTTTGGAATGGGAAGGAATTGGATATCACATCTCATGTTATAGGAAGGATCTCAGGTTTGGTATTAGAAGCATTGAGATATCACATCTCATGCTATAGGAAGGGTCTCAGGATTGGAATGTGAAGGATTTGGATATCACATCTCATGCTAAAGGAAGGGTCTCAGGTTTGGTAGAAGCATTGAGAAATCACATCTCATGCTATAGGAAGGGTCTCAGGATTTGAATGGCAAGGAGTTGGATATCACATCTCATGCCATAGGAAGGGTCTCAGGTGTGGTATAAGCATTGAGATATCACATCTCTGCTATCGGAAGGTTCTCAGGATTGGATTGGGAAGGAGTTGGATATCCCTTCTCATGCTATAGGAAGTGTCTCAAGTTGGAATGGGAAGGAGTTGAATATCACATCTCATGTTATAGGAAGGGTCTCAGGATTGGAATGGGAAGGATTTGGATATCACATCTCTTGCTATAGGAAGGGTCTCAGGATTGGAATGGGAAGGATATGGATATCACATCTCATGTCATAGGAAGGATCTCAGGTTTGGTATTAGAAGCATTGATATATCACATCTCATGCTATAGGAATGGTCTCAGGATTGGAATGGGTAGGAGGTGGATATTACATTCTTGCTATAGGAATGGTCTCATGTTTGGAATGGGAAGGAGTTGGATATCACATATGCTATAGGAAGTGTCTCAGGTTTGGAACGGGAAGGAGTTGTATATCACATCTCATGTTATAGGAAGGGTCTCAGGTTTGGTATAAGCATTGAGATATCACATCTCTGCTATCAGGAGTGGCTCAGGATTGGAATGGGAAGGAGTTGGATATCCCATCTCATGTTAAAGGACGGGTCTCTGGTTTGGTATTAGAATCATTGAGATATCACATCGCATGCTGTAGGAAGGGTCTAAGGATTGGAATGGGATGGACTTGGATATCACATCTCATGCTATAGGTAGGCTCTCAGGTTTGGTATAAGCATTGAGATATCACATCTCATGCTATAGGAAGGGTCTCAGGATTGGAATGGGAAGGATTTGGATATCACATCTCATGCTATAGGAAGGGTCTCAGGTTTGGTATAAGCATGGAGATATCACTTCTCATGCTATAGGAAGGGTCTCAGGATTGGAATGGGAAGGTGTTGGATATCACATCTCATGCTATAGGAAGGGTCTCAGATTTGGTATAAGCATTGAGATATCACATCTCATGCTATAGGAAGGGTCTCAGGATTGGAATGGGAAGGAGTTGTATATGACATCTCAGGCCTTAGGAAGGGTCTCAGGTTTGGTATAAGCATTGAGATATCACATCTCTGCTATCGGAAGGGTCTCAGGATTGGAATGGGAAGGAGTTGGATATCCCATCTCATGTTATAGGAAGGGTCTCAGGTTTGGTATTAGAAGCATTGAGATATCACATCTCATGCTATAGGAAGGGTCTCAGGATTGGAATGGGAAGGACTTGGATGTCACATCTCATGCTATAGGGAGGGTCTCAAGTTTGATATTAGAAGCATTGAGATAACAAATCTCATGATATCGGAAGGGTCTCAGGATTGGAATGGGAAGGAGTTGTATATCACATCTCATGATAAAGGAAGGGTCTAAGGTTTGGAAGGGGAAGGATTTGGATATCACATCTCATGTTATAGGACGGGTCTCAGGTTTGGTATTAGAAGCATTGAGATATCAAGTCTCATGGTATAAGAAGGGTCTCAGAATTGGAATGGGAAGGAGTTGGATATCACATCTCAAGCTATAGGAAGCGTCTCAGGATTGGAATGGGAAGGATTTGATATTACATCTCATGCCATAGTATGGGTCTCAGGTTTGGTAGAAGCATTGGGATATCACATCTCATGCTATCGGAAGGGTATCAGTATTGGATTTGGAAGGAGTTGGATATCCCATCTCATGCTATAGGAAGGGTCTCACGTTAGAATGGGAAGGAGTTGGATATCACATTTCATGTTATAGGAAGGGTCTCAGGATTGGAATGGGAAGGACTTGGATATCATATCTCATGCTATAGGAAGGCTCTCAGGTTTGGAAGGGGAAGGAGTTGGATATCACATTTCATGTTAGAGGAAGGATCTCAGGTTTGGTATTAGGGGCCTTGAGATATCACATCTCATGCTATAGGAAGGGTCTCAGGATTGAATGGGAAGGAGTTGGATATCACATCTCAAGCTATAGGAAGGGTCTCAGGTTTGGTATAAGCATTGAGATATCACATCTCATGCTATAGGAAGGGTCTCAGGATTGGAATGGGAAGAAGTTGGATATCACATCTCATGCTATAGGAAGGGTCTCAGGTTTGGTATAAGCATTGAGATATCACATCTCATGCTATAGGAAGGGTCTCAGGGTTGGAATGGGAAGGAGTTGTATATGACATCTCATGCCATAGGAAGGGTCTCAGGTTTGGTATAAGCATTGAGATATCACATCACATGCTATAGAAAGGGTCTCAGGATTGGAATGGGAAGGACTTGGATATCACATCTCATGCTATAGGCAGGGTCTCAGGTTTGGAAAGGGATGGAGATGGATATCACATTTCATGTTAGAGGTAGGATCTCAGGTTTGGTATTAGAGGCATTGAGATATCACATCTCATGCTATCAGAAGGGTCTCAGGATTGGAATGGGAAGGAGTTGGATATCACATTTCATGCTAAAGGGAGGGTCTCAGGTTTGGAAGGGGAAGGATTTGGAAATCACATCTCATATTATAGGAAGGATCTCAGGTTTGGTATTAGAAGCATTGAGATATCACATCTCATGCTATCGGAAGGATCTCAGGTTTGGTATAAGAGGCATTGAGATATCACATCTCATGCTATAGGAAGGGTCTCAGGATTGGAATGGGAAGGAGTTGGATATCACATCTCATGTTATAGGAAGGATCTCAGGTTTGGTATTAGAAGCATTGAGACATCACATCTCATGCTATAGGAAGGGTCTCAGGATTGGAATGGGAAGGAGTTGGATATCACATCTCATGCTATAGGAAGGGTCTCAGGTTTGGTATAAGCATTGAGATATCACATCTCATGCTATAGGAAGGGTCTCAGGATTGGAATGGGAAGGAGTTGGATATCACATCTCATGCTATAGGAAGGGTCTCAGGTTTGGTATAAGCATTGAGATATCACATCTTATGCTATAGGAAGGGTCTCAGGTTTGGTATAAGCATTGAGATATTACATCTCATGCTATAGGAAGGGTCTCAGGATTGGAATGGGAAGAAGTTGGATATCACATCTCATGCTATAGGAAGGGTCTCAGGTTTGGTATAAGCATTGAGATATCACATCTCATGCTATAGGAAGGGTCTCAGGGTTGGAATGGGAAGGAGTTGTATATGACATCTCATGCCATAGGAAGGGTCTCAGGTTTGGTATAAGCATTGAGATATCACATCACATGCTATAAGAAGGGTCTCAGGATTGGAATGGGAAGGACTTGGATATCACATCTCATGCTATAGGCAGGGTCTCGGTTTGGAAAGGGAAGGAGATGGATATCACATTTCATGTTAGAGGTAGGATCTCAGGTTTGGTATTAGAGGCATTGAGATATCACATCTCATGCTATCAGAAGGGTCTCAGGATTGGAATGGGAAGGAGTTGGATATCACATTTCATGCTAAAGGGAGAGTCTCAGGTTTGGAAGGGGAAGGATTTGGAAATCACATCATATTATAGGAAGGATCTCAGGTTTGGTATTAGAAGCATTGAGATATCACATCTCATGCTATCGGAAGGATCTCAGGTTTGGTATAAGAGGCATTGAGATATCACATCTCATGCTATCATAAGGGTCTCAGGATTGGAATGGGAAGGAGTTGGATATCACATCTCATGTTATAGGAAGCATCTCAGGTTTGGTATTAGAAGCATTGAGACATCACATCTCATGCTATAGGAAGGGTCTCAGGATTGAAATGGGAAGGAGTTGGATATCACATCTCATGCTATAGGAAGGGTCTCAGGTTTGGTATAAGCATTGAGATATCACATCTCATGCTATAGGAAGGGTCTCAGGATTGGAATGGGAAGGATTTGGATATCACATCTTATGCTATAGGAAGGGTCTCAGGTTTGGTATAAGCATTGAGATATCACATCTCATGCTATAGGAAGGGTCTCAGGATTGGAATGGGAAGGAGTTGTATATGACATCTCAGGCCATAGGAAGTGTCTCAGATTTGGTATAAGCATTGAGATATCACATCTCATGATATCGGAAGGGTCTCAGGATTGGAATGGGAAGGAGTTGGATATCACATCTCATGATAAAGGAAGGGTCTAAGGTTTGGAAGGGGAAGGATTTGGATATCACATCTCATGATATAGGACGGGTCTCAGGTTTGGTATTAGAAGCATTGAGATATCAAGTCTCATGGTATAAGAAGGGTCTCAGGATTGGAATGGGAAGGAGTTTGATATCACATCTCATGCCATAGTATGGGTCTCAGGTTTGGTAGAAGCATTGGGATATCACATCTCATGCTATCGGAAGGGTATCAGTATTGGATTTGGAAGGAGTTGGATATCCCATCTCATGCTATAGGAAGGGTCTCAGGTTGGAATGGGAAGGAGTTGGATATCACATTTCATGTTATAGGAAGGGTCTCAGGATTGGAATGGGAAGGACTTGGATATCATATCTCATGCAATAGGAAGGCTCTCAGGTTTGGAAGGGGAAGGAGTTGGATATCACATTTCATGTTAGAGGAAGGATCTCAGGTTTGGTATTAGAGGCCTTGAGATATCACATCTCATGCTATAGGAAGGGTCTCAGGATTGGAATGGGAAGGAGTTGGATATCACATCTCAAAGCTATAGGAAGGGTCTCAGGTTTGGTATAAGCATTGAGATATCACATCTCATGCTATAGGAAGGGTCTCAGGATTGGAATGGGAAGAAGTTGGATATCACATCTCATGCTATAGGAAGGGTCTCAGGTTTGGTATAAGCATTGAGATATCACATCTCATGCTATAGGAAGGGTCTCAGGATTGGAATGGGAAGGATTTGTATATGCCATCTCATGCCATAGGAAGGGTCTCAGGTTTGGTATAAGCATTGAGATATCACATCACATGCTATAGGAAGGGTCTCAGGATTGGAATGGGAAGGACTTGGATATCACATATCATGCTATAGGCAGGGTCTCAGGTTTGGAAAGGGAAGGAGATGGATATCACATTTCATGTTAGAGGTAGGATCTCAGGTTTGGTATTAGAGGCATTGAGATATCACATCTCATGCTATCAGAAGGGTCTCAGGATTGGAATGGGAAGGAGTTGGATATCACATCTCATGCTAAAGGGAGGGTCTCAGGTTTGGAAGGGGAAGGATTTGGAAATCACATCTCATATTATAGGAAGGATCTCAGGTTTGGTATTAGAAGCATTGAGATATCACATCTCATGCTATCGGAAGGATCTCAGGTTTGGTATAAGAGGCATTGAGATATCACATCTCATGCTATCATAAGGGTCTCAGGATTGGAATGGGAAGGAGTTGGATATCACATCTCATGTTATAGGAAGGATCTCAGGTTTGGTATTGGAAGCATTGAGACATCACATCTCATGCTATAGGAAGGGTCTCAGGATTGGAATGGGAAGGAGTTGGATATCACATCTCATGCTATAGGAAGGGTCTCAGATTTGGTATAAGCATTGAGATATCACATCTCATGCTATAGCAAGGGTCTCAGGATTGGAATGGGAAGGAGTTGTATATGACATCTCAGGCCATAGGAAGGGTCTCAGGTTTGATATAAGCATTGAGATATCACATCTCTGCTATCGGAAGGGTCTCAGGATTGGAATGGGAAGGAGTTGGATATCCCATCTGAGTTGGATATCCCATCTCATGTTATAGGAAGGGTCTCAGGTTTGGTATTAGAAGCATTGAGATATCACATCTCATGCTATAGGAAGGGTCTCAGGATTGGAATGGGGAGGACTTGGATGTCACATCTCATGCTATAGGGAGGGTCTCAAGTTTGATATTAGAAGCATTGAGATAACAAATGTCATGATATCGGAAGGGTCTCAGGATTGGAATGGGAAGGAGTTGGATATAACATCTCATGATAAAGGAAGGGTCTAAGGTTTGGAAGGGGAAGGATTTGGATATCACATCTCATGTTATAGGACGGGTCTCAGGTTTGGTATTAGAAGCATTGAGATATCAAGTCTCATGGTATAGGAAGGGTCTCAGAATTAGAATGGGAAGAAGTTGGATATCACATCTCAAGCTATAGGAAGGGTCTCAGGATTGGAATGGGAAGGAGTTTGATATCATATCTCATGCCATAGTATGGGTCTCAGATTTGGTAGAAGCATTGGGATATCACATCTCATGCTATCCGAATGGTATCAGTATTGGATTTCGAAGGAGTTGGATATCCCATCTCATGCTATAGGAAAGGTCTCAGGTTGGAATGGGATGGAGTTGGATATCACATTTCATGTTATAGGAAGGGTCTCAGGATTGGAATGGGAAGGACTTGGATATCATATCTCATGCTATAGGAAGGCTCTCAGGTTTGGAAGGGGAAGGAGTTGGATATCACATTTCATGTTAGAGGAAGGATCTCAGGTTTGGTATTAGAGGCCTTGAGATATCACATCTCATGCTATATGAAGGGTCTCAGGATTGGAATGGGAAGGAGTTGGATATCACATCTCAAGCTATAGGAAGGGTCTCAGGTTTGGTATAAGCATTGAGATATCACATCTCATGCTATAGGAAGGGTCTCAGGATTGGAATGGGAAGGAGTTGGATATCACATCTCATGTTATAGGAAAGATCTCAGGTTTGGTATTAGAAGCATTGAGACATCACATCTCATGTTATAGGAAGGGTCTCAGGATTGGAATGGGAAGAAGTTGGATATCACATCTCATGCTATAGGAAGGGTCTCAGGTTTGGAAGGGGAAGGAGTTGGATATCCAATCTCATGTTATAGGACTGGTCTCAGGTTTGGTATTAGAAGCATTGAGATATCACATTGCATGCTGTAGGAAGGTTCTCAGGTTTGGAATGGGGAGGAATTGGATATCACATCTCATGTCATAGGAAGGATCTCAGGTTTGGTATTAGAAGCATTTTGATATCACATCTCATGCTATAGGAATGGTCTCAGGGTTGGAATGGGAAGGAGTTGGATATTACATTCTTGCTATAGGAAGGGTCTCATGTTTGGAATGGGAAGGAGTTGGATATCACATATGCTATAGGAAGGGTCTCAGGTTTGGAACGGGAAGGAGTTGGATGTCCGATCTCATGTTATAGGAAGGGTCTCAGGTTTGGTATAAGCAGTGAGATATCACATCTCTGCTATCAGAAGTGTCTCAAGATTGGAATGGGAAGGAGTTGGATATCCCATCTCATGTTATAGGACGGGTCTCAGGTTTGTTATTAGAATCATTGAGATATCATATTGCACGCTGCAGGAAGGGTCTAAGGATTGGAATGGGAAGGACTTGGATATCACATCTTATGCTATAGATAGGCTCTCAGATTTGGAAAGGGAAGGAGTTGGATATCACATTTCATGTTAGAGGAAGGATCTCAGGTTTGGTATTAGAGGCATTGAGATATCACATCTCATGCTATAGGAAGCGTCTCAGGATTGGAATGGGAAGGAGTTGGGTATCACATCTCATGCTATAGGAAAGGTCTCAGGATTGGTATAAGTATTGAGATATAACATCTCATGCTATAGGAAGGGTCTCAGGATTGGAATGGAAGGAGTTGGATATCACATCTCATGTTATAGGAAGGATCTCAGGTTTGGTATTAGAAGCATTGAGACATCACATCTCATGCTATAGGAAGGGTCTCAGGATTGGAATGGGAAGGAGTTGTATATGACATCTCATGCCGTAGGAAGGGTCTCAGGTTTCGTATAAGCATTGAGATATCACATCTCTGCTATCGGAAGGGTCTCAGGATTGGAATGGGAAGGAGTTGGATATCCCATCTCATGTTATAGGAAGAGTCTCAGGTTTGGTATTAGAAGCATTGGATATCACATATCATGCTATAGGAAGTGTCTCAGGATTGGAATGGGAAGGACTTGGATATCACATCTCATGCTATAGGGAGGGTCTCAAGTTTGATATTAGAAGCATTGAGATATCACATCTCATGCTATAGGAAGGGTCTCAGGATTGGAATGGGAAGGAGTTGGATATCACATCTCATGCTATAGGAAGGGTCTCAGGTTTGGTATAAGCAGTGAGATATCACATCTCATACTATAGGAAGGGTCTCAGGATTGGAAAGGGAAGGAGTTGGATATCACATCTCATGTTATAGGAAGGATCTCAGGTTTGGTATAAGCATTGAGATATCACATCTCTGCTATCGAAAGGGTCTCAGGATTGGAATGGGAAGGAGTTGGATATTCCCATCTCATGTTATAGGAAGGGTCTCAGGTTTGGTATTAGAAGCATTGAGATATCACATCTCATGCTGTAGGAAGGGTCTCAGGATTGGAATTGGAAGGAGTTGGATATCACATCTCATGCTATAGGAAGGATCACAGGTTTGGTATTAGAAGCATTGAGATATCACATCTCATGCTATCAGAAGGGTCTCAGGATTGGAATGGGAAGGAGTTGGATATCACATCTCATGCTATAGGAAGGGTCTCAGGTTTGGAACGGGAAGGAGTTGGATATCATATCTCATGTTAAAGAAAGAGTCTCAGGTTTGGTATAAGCATTGAGATATCACATCTCTGCTATCGGAGGTGTCTCAGGATTGGGATGGGAAGGAGTTGGATATCACATCTCATGCTATAGGAAGGGTATCAGGTTTGGAACGAGAAGGAGTTGGATATCCCATCTCATGTTATAGGACGGGTCTCAGGTTTGGTATTAGAAGCATTGAGATATCACATCGCATGCTGTAGGAAGGATCTCAGGTTTGGAATGGGAAGGAATTGGATATCACATCTCATGTCATAGGAAGTATCTCAGGTTTGGTATTAGAAGCATTGAGATATCACATCTCATGCTATAGGAATGGTCTCAGGATTGGAATGGGTAGGAGTTGGATATTACATTCTTGCTATAGGAAGGGTCTCATGTTTGGAATGGGAAGGAGTTGGATATCACATATGCTATAGGAAGGGTCTCAGGTTTGGAACGGGAAGGAGTTGGATATCACATCTCATGCTATAGGTAGGCTCTCAGGTTTGGTATAAGCATTGAGATATCACATCTCATGCTATAGGAAGGGTCTCAGGATTGGAATGGGAAGGATTTGGATATCACATCTCATGCTATAGGAAGGGTCTCAGGTTTGGTATAAGCATGGAGATATCACTTCTCATGCTATAGGAAGTGTCTCAGGATTGGAATGGGAAGGAGTTGGATATCACATCTCATGTTATAGGAAGGATCTCAGGTTTGGTATTAGAAGCATTGAGACATCACATCTCATGCTATAGGAAGGGTCTCAGGATTGGAATGGGAAGTAGTTGAATATCACATCTCATGCTAAAGGGAGGGTCTCAGGTTTGGAAGGGGAATGATTTGGATATTACATCTCGTGTTATAGGAATGATCTCAGGTTTGGTATTAGAAGCATTCAGATATCACATCTCATGCTATCGGAAGGATCTCAGGTTTGGTATTAGAAGCATTGAGATATCAAATCTCATGCTATAGGAAGGGTCGCAGGATTGGAATGGGAAGGAGTTCGATATCACATCTCATGCTATGGGAAGGGTCTCAGGATTGGAATGGGAAGGAGTTTTATATGACATCTCATGCCATAGGAAGGATCTCAGGTTTGGTATTAGAAGCATTGAGATATAACATCTCATGTTATAGGAAGGGTCTCAGGATTGGAATGGGAAGGAGTTGGATATCACATCTCATGCTATAGGAAGGGTCTCAGGTTTGGTATAAGTATTGAGATATCACATCTCATGCTATAGGAAGGGTCTCAGGATTGGAATGGGAAGGAGTTGTATATGACATCTCATGCCACAGGAAGGGTCTCAGGTTTGGTATAAGCATTGAGATATCACATCTCTGCTATCGGAAGGGTCTCAGGATTGGAATGGGAAGGAGTTGGATATCCCATCTTACGTTATAGGAAGGGTCTCAGGTTTGGTATTAGAAGCATTGAGATATCACATCTCATGCTATAGGAAGGGTCTCAGGATTGGAATGGGAAGGACTTGGATATCACATCTCATTCTATAGGGAGGGTCTCACGTTTGGAAAGGGAAGGAGTTGGATATCACATTTCATGTTAGATGTAGGATCTCAGGTTTGGTATTAGAGGCATTGAGATATCACATCTCATGCTATCAGAAGGGTCTCAGGATTGGAATGGGAAGGAGTTGGATATCACATCTCATGCTAAAAGGAGGGTCTCAGGAATGGAAGGGGAAGGATTTGGATATTACATCTCATGTTATAGGAAGGATCTTAGGTTTGGTATTAGAAGCATTGAGATATCACATCTCATGCTATCGGAAGGATCTCAGGTTTGGTATTAGAGGCATTGAGATATCACATATCATGCTAAAGGGAGGGTCTCAGATTTGGAAGGGGAAGGATTTGGATATCACATCTCTTGTTATAGGAAGGATCACAGGTTTGGTATTAGAAGCATTGAGATATCACATCTCATGCTATGGGAAGGGTCTCAGGATTGGAATGGGAAGGAGTTGGATATCGCATCTCATGCTATAGGAAAGTCTCAGGTTTGGAACGGGAAGGAGTTAGATATCACATCTCATGTTATAGTAAGAGTCTCAGGTTTGGTATAAGCATTGAGATTTCACATCTCTGCTATCAGAGGTGTCTCAGGATTGGGATGGGAAGGAATTGGATATCACATCTCATGCTATAGGAAGGGTATCAGGTTTGGAACGGGAAGGAGTTGGATATCCCATCTCATGTTATAGGACGGGTCTCAGTTTTGATATTAGAAGCATTGAGATATCACATCACATGCTGTAGGAAGGGTCTCAGGTTTGGAATGAGAAGGATTTAGATATCACATCTCATGTCATAGGAAGGATCTCAGGTTTGGTATAAGCATTGAGATATCACATCTCTGCTATTGGAAAGGTCTCAAGATTGGAATGGGAAGGACTTGGATATCACAATTCATGTTATAGGAAGGGTCTCAGGTTTGGTATTAGAAGCATTGAGATATGACATCTCATGCTATAGGAAGGGTCTCAGGATTGGAATGGGAAGGACTTGGATATCACATCTCATGTTATAGGAAGGGTCTCAGGTTTGGTATTAGAAGCATTGAGATATCACATCTCATGCTATAGGAAGGGTCTCAGGAGTGGAATGGGAAGGAGTTGGATATCACATCTCATGATAAAGGAAGGGTCTAAGGTTTGGAAGGGCAAGGATTTGGATATCACATCTCATGTTATTGGACTCGTCTCAGGTTTGGTATTAGAAGCATTGAGATATCAAGTCTCATGGTATAGGACGGGAGTTTGATATCACATCTCATGCCAAGGTATGGGTCTCAGGTTTTGTAGAAGCATTGGGATATCACATCTCATGCTATCGGAAGGATATCAGGATTAGATTTGGAAGGAGTTGGATATCCCATCTCATGCTATAGGAAGGGTCTCAGGTTGGAATGGGAAGGAGTTGGATATCACATCTCATGTTATAGGAAGGGTCTCAGGATTGGAATGGGAAGGACTTGGATATCACATCTCATGCTGTAGGAAGGCGCTCAGGTTTGGAAAGGGAAGGAGTTGGATATCACATTTCATGTTAGAGGTAGGATCTCAGGTTTGGTATTAGAGGCATTGAGATATCACATCTCATGCTATCAGAAGGGTATCAGGATTGGAATGGGAAGGAATTGGATCTCACATTTCATGCTAAAGGGAGGGTCTCAGGTTTGGTATTAGAAGCATTGAGATATCACATCTCATGCTATCGGAAGGGTCTCAGGATTGGAATGGGAAGGAGTTGGATATCACATCTCATGTTATAGGAAGGATCTCAGGTTTGGTATTAGAAGCATTGAGATATCACATCTCATGCTATAGGAAGGGTCTCAGGATTGGAATGGGAAGGAGTTGGATATCACATCTCATGCTAAAGGAAGGGTCTCAGTTTTGGTAGAAGCATTGAGATATCACATCTCATGCTATAGGAAGGGTCTCAGGATTGGAATGGCAAGGAGTTGGATATCACATCTCATGCTAAAGGAAGGGTCTCAGTTTTGGTAGAAGCATTGAGATATCACATCTCATGCTATAGGAAGGGTCTCAGGATTGGAATGGGAAGGAGTTGGATATCACATCTCGTGCTATAGGAAGGGTCTCAGGTTTGGTATAAGCATTGAGATATCACATCTCTGCTATCGGAAGGGTCTCAGGATTGGAATGGGAAGGACTTAGATATCACATCTCATGCTATAGGGAGGGTCTCAGTATTGATATTAGAAGCATTGAGATATCACATCTCATGCTATCGGAAGGGTCTCAGGATTGGAATGGAAGGAGCTGGATATCACATCTCATGCTAAGACCTGATATACCCTTCCTATAAAATGAGATGGGAATATCCAACTCCTTCCCATTCCAATCCTGAGACCCTTCCGATAGCAGAGATGTGATATCTCAATGCTTATAACAAACCTGAGATCCTTCCTATAACATGAGGTGTGATATCCAACTCCTTCCCATTCCAATCCTGAGACACTTCCTATAGCATAAGATGTGATATCTCACTGCTTGTACTAAACCTGATACCCTTCCTATAGCATGAGATGTGATATCCAACTCCTTCCCATTCCAATCCTGAGTCCCTTCCTATAGCATGAGATGTGATATCTCAATGCTTCTAATATCAAACTTGAGACCCTCCCTATAGCATGAGATGTGATATCTCAATGTCTCTAATACCAAACCTGAGATTCTTCCTCTAACATGAAATGTGATATCCAACACCTTCCCTTTCCAAACCTGAGAGCCTACCTATAGCTTGAGATGTGATATCCAAGTCCTTCCCATTCCAATCCTTAGACCCTTCCTACATCATGCAATATGATATCTCAATGATTCTAATAACAAACCTGAGACCCGTCCTATAACATGAGATGGGATATCCAACTCCTTCCCATTCCAATCCTGAGACCCTTCCGATAGCAGAGATGTGATATCTCAATGCTTATACCAAACCTGAGACCCTTCCTATAACATGAGATGTGATATCCAACTCCTTCCAAATCCAATCCTGATACCCTTCCGATAGCATGAGATGTGATATCCCAATGCTTCTACCAAACCTGGGACCCATACTATGGCATGAGATGTGATATCAAACTCCTTCCCATTCCAATCCTGAGACGCTTCCTATAGCTTGAGATGTGATATCCAACTCCTTCCCATTCCAATTCTGAGACCCTTCCTATACCATGAGACTTGATATCTCAATGCTTCTAATACCAAACCTGAGACCCGTCCTATAACATGAGATGTGATATCCAAATCCTTCCCCTTCCAAACCTTAGACCCTTCCTTTATCATGAGATGTGATATCCAACTCCTTCCCATTCCAATCATGAGACCCTTCCTACAACATGAGATGGGAATATCCAACTCCTTCCCATTCCAATCCTGAGACCCTTCCGATAACAGAGATGTGATATCTCAATGCTTATACCAAACCTGAGATCCTTCCTATAACATGAGATGTAATATCCAACTTCTTCCCATTCCAATCCTGAGACACTTCCTATAGCATGAGATGTGATATTTCACTGCTTATACCAAACCTGAGACCCTTCCTATAGCATGAGATGTGATATCCAACTCCTTCCCATTCCAATCCTGAGACCCTTCCTATAGCATGAGATGAGATATCTCAATGCTTCTAATACCAAACCTGAGACTCTTCCTATAACATGAGATGGGATATCCAACTCCTTCCCATTCCAATCCTGAGACCCTTCCGATAGTAGAGATGTGATATCTCACTGCTTATACCAAACCTGAGACCCTTCCTATAGCATGAGATGTGATATCCAACTCCTTCCCATTCCAATCCTGAGACCCTTCCTATAGCATGAGATGTGATATCTCAATGCTTATACCAAACCTGAGACCCTTCATATAGCATGAGGTGTGAAATCCAACTCCTTCCCATTACAATCCTGAGACCCTTCCTATAGCATGAGATGTGATGTCTCAATGCTTCTAATACCAAACCTGAGATCCTTCCTATAACATGAGATGTGATATCCAACTCCTTCCATTCCAATCCTGAGACCCTTCCTATAGCATGAGATGTGATATCTCAATGCTTCTAATATCAAACTTGAGACCCTCCCTATAGCATGAGATGTGATATCCAAGTCCTTCCCATTCCAATCCTGAGACACTTCCTATAGCATGAGATGTGATATCTCAATGCTTCTAATACCAAACCTGAGACTCTTCCTATAACATGAGATGGGATATCCAACTCCTTCCCATTCCAATCCTGAGACCCTTCCAAAAGCAGAGATGTGATATCTCAATGCTTATACCAAACCTGAGACCCTTCCTATGGCATGAGATGTCATATACATATCCTTCCCATTCCAATCCTGAGACCCTTCCTATAGCATGAGATGTGATATCTCAATGCTTATACCAAACCTGAGACCCTTCCTATAGCATGAGATGTGATATCCAAGTCCTTCCCATTCCAATCCTTAGACCCTTCCTATAGCATGCAATATGATATCTCAATGAATCTAATACCAAACCTAAGACTCTTCCTATAACATGAGATGGGATATCCAACTCCTTCCCATTCCAATCCTGAGACCCTTCCAAAAGCAGAGATGTGATATCTCAATGCTTATACCAAACCTGAGACCCTTCTTATGGCATGAGATGTCATATACATATCCTTCCCATTCCAATCCTGAGACCCTTCCTATAGCATGAGATGTGATATCTCAATGCTTATACCAAACCTGAGACCCTTCCTATAGCATGAGATGTGATATCCAAGTCCTTCCCATTCCAATCCTTAGACCCTTCCTATAGCATGCAATATGATATCTCAATGATTCTAATAACAAACCTGAGACCCGTCCTATAACATGAGATGGGATATCCAACTCCTTCCCATTCCAATCCTGAGACCCTTCCGATAGCAGAGATGTGATATCTCAATGCTTATACCAAACCTGAGACCCTTCCTACGGCATGCGATGTCATATACAACTCCTTCCCATTCCAATCCTGAGACCCTTCCCATAGCATGAGATGTGATGTCTCAATGCTTCTAATACCAAACCTGAGATCCTTCTTATAACATGAGATGTGATATCCAACTCCTTCCATTCCAATCCTGAGAACCTTCCTATGGCATGAGATGTGATATCTCAATGCTTCTAATATCAAACTTGAGACCCTCCCTATAGCATGAGATGTGATATCCAATTCCTTCCCATTCCAATCCTGAGACACTTCCTATAGCATGAGATGTGATATCTCAATGCTTCTAATACCAAACCTGAGACTCTTCCTATAACATGAGATGGGATATCCAACTCCTTCCCATTCCAATCCTGAGACCCTTCCAAAAGCAGAGATGTGATATCTCAATGCTTATACCAAACCTGAGACCCTTCTTATGTCATGAGATGTCATATACATATCCTTCCCATTCCAATCCTGAGACCCTTCCTATAGCATGAGATGTTATATCTCAATGCTTATACCAAACCTGAGACACTTCCTATAGCATGAGATGTGATATCCAACTCCTTCCCATTCCAATCCTGAGACCCTTCCTATAGCATGAGATGTGATATCTCAATGCCTCTAATACCAAACCTGAGATCCTTCCTCTAACATGAAATGTGATATCCAACTCCTTCCCTTTCCAAACCTGAGAGCCTACCTATAGCATGAGATGTGATATCCAAGTCCTTCCCATTCCAATCCTTAGACCCTTCCTATAGCATGCAATATGATATCTCAATGATTCTAATAACAAACCTGAGACCCGTCCTATAACATGAGATGGGATATCCAACTCCTTCCCATTCCAATCCTGAGACACTTCCGATAGCAGAGATGTGATATCTCAATGGTTATACCAAACCTGAGACCCTTCCTATAACATGAGATGTGATATCCAACTCCTTCCCATTCCAAACCTGAGACCCTTCCTATAGCATATGTGATATCCAACTCCTTCCAATTCCAAACATGAGACCCTTCCCATAGCAAGAATGTAATATCCAACTCCTTCCCATTCCAATCCTGAGACCATTCCTATAGCATGAGATGTGATATCTCAATGCTTCTAATACCAAACCTGAGATCCTTCCTATGACATGAGATGTGATATCCAATTCCTTCCCATTCCAAACCTGAGACCCTTCCTACAGCATGCGATGTGATATCTCAATGCTTCTAATACCAAACCTGAGACCAGTCCTATAACATGAGATGGGATATCCAACTCCTTCCCGTTCCAATCCTGAGACACTTCTGATTGCAGAGATGTGATATCTCAATGCTTATACCAAACCTGAGACTCTTCCTATAACATGAGATGTGATATCCAACTCCTTCCCGTTCCAAACCTGAGACCCTTCCTATAACATGAGATGTGATATCCAACTCCTTCCCATTCCAATCCTGAGACCCTTCCGATAGCATGAGATGTGATATCTCAATGCCTCTAATACCAAACCTGAGATCCTTCCTATAACATGTGATGTGATATTCAATTCCTTCCCCTTCCAAACCTGAGACCCTCCCTTTAGCATGAGATGTGATATCCAACTCCTTCCCATTCCAATCCTGAGACCCTTATGATAGCATGAGATGTGATATCTCAATGCCTCTAATACCAAACCTGAGATACTTCCGATAGCATGAGATGTGATATCTCAATGCTTCTAATACCAAACCTGAGATCCTTCCTATAACATGAGATGTGATATCCAACTCCTTCCCATTCCAATCCTGAGACCCTTCTGATAGCATGAGATGTGATATCTCAATGCCTCTAATACCAAACCTGAGATCCTACCTCTAGCATGAAATGTGATATCCAACTCTTTCCCTTTCCAAACCTGAGAGCCTACCTATAGCATGAGATGTGATATCCAAGTCCTTCCCATTCCAATCCTTAGACCCTTCCTATAGCATGCAATATGATATCTCAATGATTCTAATAACAAACCTGAGACCCGTCCTATAACATGAGATGGGATATCCAACTCCTTCCCATTCCAATCCTGAGACACTTCCGATAGCAGAGATGTGATATCTCAATGCTTATACCAAACCTGAGACCCTTCCTATAACATGAGATGTGATATCCAACTCCTTCCAATTCCAAACATGAGACCCTTCCCATAGCAAGAATGTAATATCCAACTCCTTCCCTTTCCAATCCTGAGACCATTCCTATAGCATGAGATGTGATATCTCAATGCTTCTAATACCAAACCTGAGATCATTCCTATGACATGAGATGTGATATCCAATTCCTTCCCATTCCAAACCTGAGACCCTTCCTACAGCATGCAATGTGATATCTCAATGCTTCTAATACCAAACCTGAGACCAGTCCTATAACATGAGATGGGATATCCAACTCCTTCCCGTTCCAATCCTGAGACACTTCCGATTGCAGAGATGTGATATCTCAATGCTTATACCAAACCTGAGACTCTTCCTATAACATGAGATGTGATATACAACTCCTTCCCGTTCCAAACCTGAGACCCTTCCTATAGCATGAGATGTGATATCCAACTCCTTCCCATTCCAATCCTGAGACCCTTCCGATAGCATGAGATGTGATATCTCAATGCCTCTAATACCAAACCTGAGATCCTTCCTATAACATGTGATGTGATATTCAATTCCTTCCCCTTCCAAACCTGAGACCCTCCCTTTAGCATGAGATGTGATATCCAACTCCTTCCCATTCCAATCCTGAGACCCTTATGATAGCATGAGATGTGATATCTCAATGCCTCTAATACCAAACCTGAGATACTTCCGATAGCATGAGATGTGATATCTCAATGCTTCTAATACCAAACCTGAGACTCTTCCTATAACATGAGATGGGATATCCAACTCCTTCCCATTCCAATCCTGAGACCCTTCCAAAAGCAGAGATGTGATATCTCAATGCTTATACCAAACCTGAGACCCTTCTTATGTCATGAGATGTCATATACATATCCTTCCCATTCCAATCCTGAGACCCTTCCTATAGCATGAGATGTTATATCTCAATGCTTATACCAAACCTGAGACACTTCCTATAGCATGAGATGTGATATCCAACTCCTTCCCATTCCAATCCTGAGACCCTTCCTATAGCATGAGATGTGATATCTCAATGCCTCTAATACCAAACCTGAGATCCTTCCTCTAACATGAAATGTGATATCCAACTCCTTCCCTTTCCAAACCTGAGAGCCTACCTATAGCATGAGATGTGATATCCAAGTCCTTCCCATTCCAATCCTTAGACCCTTCCTATAGCATGCAATATGATATCTCAATGATTCTAATAACAAACCTGAGACCCGTCCTATAACATGAGATGGGATATCCAACTCCTTCCCATTCCAATCCTGAGACACTTCCGATAGCAGAGATGTGATATCTCAATGGTTATACCAAACCTGAGACCCTTCCTATAACATGAGATGTGATATCCAACTCCTTCCCATTCCAAACCTGAGACCCTTCCTATAGCATATGTGATATCCAACTCCTTCCAATTCCAAACATGAGACCCTTCCCATAGCAAGAATGTAATATCCAACTCCTTCCCATTCCAATCCTGAGACCATTCCTATAGCATGAGATGTGATATCTCAATGCTTCTAATACCAAACCTGAGATCCTTCCTATGACATGAGATGTGATATCCAATTCCTTCCCATTCCAAACCTGAGACCCTTCCTACAGCATGCGATGTGATATCTCAATGCTTCTAATACCAAACCTGAGACCAGTCCTATAACATGAGATGGGATATCCAACTCCTTCCCGTTCCAATCCTGAGACACTTCTGATTGCAGAGATGTGATATCTCAATGCTTATACCAAACCTGAGACTCTTCCTATAACATGAGATGTGATATCCAACTCCTTCCCGTTCCAAACCTGAGACCCTTCCTATAGCATGAGATGTGATATCCAACTCCTTCCCATTCCAATCCTGAGACCCTTCCGATAGCATGAGATGTGATATCTCAATGCCTCTAATACCAAACCTGAGATCCTTCCTATAACATGTGATGTGATATTCAATTCCTTCCCATTACAATCCTGAGACCCTTCCTATAGCATGAGATGTGATGTCTCAATGCTTCTAATACCAAACCTGAGATCCTTCCTATAACATGAGATGTGATATCCAACTCCTTCCATTCCAATCCTGAGACCCTTCCTATAGCATGAGATGTGATATCTCAATGCTTCTAATATCAAACTTGAGACCCTCCCTATAGCATGAGATGTGATATCCAAGTCCTTCCCATTCCAATCCTGAGACACTTCCTATAGCATGAGATGTGATATCTCAATGCTTCTAATACCAAACCTGAGACTCTTCCTATAACATGAGATGGGATATCCAACTCCTTCCCATTCCAATCCTGAGACCCTTCCAAAAGCAGAGATGTGATATCTCAATGCTTATACCAAACCTGAGACCCTTCCTATGGCATGAGATGTCATATACATATCCTTCCCATTCCAATCCTGAGACCCTTCCTATAGCATGAGATGTGATATCTCAATGCTTATACCAAACCTGAGACCCTTCCTATAGCATGAGATGTGATATCCAAGTCCTTCCCATTCCAATCCTTAGACCCTTCCTATAGCATGCAATATGATATCTCAATGAATCTAATACCAAACCTAAGACTCTTCCTATAACATGAGATGGGATATCCAACTCCTTCCCATTCCAATCCTGAGACCCTTCCAAAAGCAGAGATGTGATATCTCAATGCTTATACCAAACCTGAGACCCTTCTTATGGCATGAGATGTCATATACATATCCTTCCCATTCCAATCCTGAGACCCTTCCTATAGCATGAGATGTGATATCTCAATGCTTATACCAAACCTGAGACCCTTCCTATAGCATGAGATGTGATATCCAAGTCCTTCCCATTCCAATCCTTAGACCCTTCCTATAGCATGCAATATGATATCTCAATGATTCTAATAACAAACCTGAGACCCGTCCTATAACATGAGATGGGATATCCAACTCCTTCCCATTCCAATCCTGAGACCCTTCCGATAGCAGAGATGTGATATCTCAATGCTTATACCAAACCTGAGACCCTTCCTACGGCATGCGATGTCATATACAACTCCTTCCCATTCCAATCCTGAGACCCTTCCCATAGCATGAGATGTGATGTCTCAATGCTTCTAATACCAAACCTGAGATCCTTCTTATAACATGAGATGTGATATCCAACTCCTTCCATTCCAATCCTGAGAACCTTCCTATGGCATGAGATGTGATATCTCAATGCTTCTAATATCAAACTTGAGACCCTCCCTATAGCATGAGATGTGATATCCAATTCCTTCCCATTCCAATCCTGAGACACTTCCTATAGCATGAGATGTGATATCTCAATGCTTCTAATACCAAACCTGAGACTCTTCCTATAACATGAGATGGGATATCCAACTCCTTCCCATTCCAATCCTGAGACCCTTCCAAAAGCAGAGATGTGATATCTCAATGCTTATACCAAACCTGAGACCCTTCTTATGTCATGAGATGTCATATACATATCCTTCCCATTCCAATCCTGAGACCCTTCCTATAGCATGAGATGTTATATCTCAATGCTTATACCAAACCTGAGACACTTCCTATAGCATGAGATGTGATATCCAACTCCTTCCCATTCCAATCCTGAGACCCTTCCTATAGCATGAGATGTGATATCTCAATGCCTCTAATACCAAACCTGAGATCCTTCCTCTAACATGAAATGTGATATCCAACTCCTTCCCTTTCCAAACCTGAGAGCCTACCTATAGCATGAGATGTGATATCCAAGTCCTTCCCATTCCAATCCTTAGACCCTTCCTATAGCATGCAATATGATATCTCAATGATTCTAATAACAAACCTGAGACCCGTCCTATAACATGAGATGGGATATCCAACTCCTTCCCATTCCAATCCTGAGACACTTCCGATAGCAGAGATGTGATATCTCAATGGTTATACCAAACCTGAGACCCTTCCTATAACATGAGATGTGATATCCAACTCCTTCCCATTCCAAACCTGAGACCCTTCCTATAGCATATGTGATATCCAACTCCTTCCAATTCCAAACATGAGACCCTTCCCATAGCAAGAATGTAATATCCAACTCCTTCCCATTCCAATCCTGAGACCATTCCTATAGCATGAGATGTGATATCTCAATGCTTCTAATACCAAACCTGAGATCCTTCCTATGACATGAGATGTGATATCCAATTCCTTCCCATTCCAAACCTGAGACCCTTCCTACAGCATGCGATGTGATATCTCAATGCTTCTAATACCAAACCTGAGACCAGTCCTATAACATGAGATGGGATATCCAACTCCTTCCCGTTCCAATCCTGAGACACTTCTGATTGCAGAGATGTGATATCTCAATGCTTATACCAAACCTGAGACTCTTCCTATAACATGAGATGTGATATCCAACTCCTTCCCGTTCCAAACCTGAGACCCTTCCTATAACATGAGATGTGATATCCAACTCCTTCCCATTCCAATCCTGAGACCCTTCCGATAGCATGAGATGTGATATCTCAATGCCTCTAATACCAAACCTGAGATCCTTCCTATAACATGTGATGTGATATTCAATTCCTTCCCCTTCCAAACCTGAGACCCTCCCTTTAGCATGAGATGTGATATCCAACTCCTTCCCATTCCAATCCTGAGACCCTTATGATAGCATGAGATGTGATATCTCAATGCCTCTAATACCAAACCTGAGATACTTCCGATAGCATGAGATGTGATATCTCAATGCTTCTAATACCAAACCTGAGATCCTTCCTATAACATGAGATGTGATATCCAACTCCTTCCCATTCCAATCCTGAGACCCTTCTGATAGCATGAGATGTGATATCTCAATGCCTCTAATACCAAACCTGAGATCCTACCTCTAGCATGAAATGTGATATCCAACTCTTTCCCTTTCCAAACCTGAGAGCCTACCTATAGCATGAGATGTGATATCCAAGTCCTTCCCATTCCAATCCTTAGACCCTTCCTATAGCATGCAATATGATATCTCAATGATTCTAATAACAAACCTGAGACCCGTCCTATAACATGAGATGGGATATCCAACTCCTTCCCATTCCAATCCTGAGACACTTCCGATAGCAGAGATGTGATATCTCAATGCTTATACCAAACCTGAGACCCTTCCTATAACATGAGATGTGATATCCAACTCCTTCCAATTCCAAACATGAGACCCTTCCCATAGCAAGAATGTAATATCCAACTCCTTCCCATTCCAATCCTGAGACCATTCCTATAGCATGAGATGTGATATCTCAATGCTTCTAATACCAAACCTGAGATCATTCCTATGACATGAGATGTGATATCCAATTCCTTCCCATTCCAAACCTGAGACCCTTCCTACAGCATGCAATGTGATATCTCAATGCTTCTAATACCAAACCTGAGACCAGTCCTATAACATGAGATGGGATATCCAACTCCTTCCCGTTCCAATCCTGAGACACTTCCGATTGCAGAGATGTGATATCTCAATGCTTATACCAAACCTGAGACTCTTCCTATAACATGAGATGTGATATACAACTCCTTCCCGTTCCAAACCTGAGACCCTTCCTATAGCATGAGATGTGATATCCAACTCCTTCCCATTCCAATCCTGAGACCCTTCCGATAGCATGAGATGTGATATCTCAATGCCTCTAATACCAAACCTGAGATCCTTCCTATAACATGTGATGTGATATTCAATTCCTTCCCCTTCCAAACCTGAGACCCTCCCTTTAGCATGAGATGTGATATCCAACTCCTTCCCATTCCAATCCTGAGACCCTTATGATAGCATGAGATGTGATATCTCAATGCCTCTAATACCAAACCTGAGATACTTCCGATAGCATGAGATGTGATATCTCAATGCTTCTAATACCAAACCTGAGACTCTTCCTATAACATGAGATGGGATATCCAACTCCTTCCCATTCCAATCCTGAGACCCTTCCAAAAGCAGAGATGTGATATCTCAATGCTTATACCAAACCTGAGACCCTTCTTCTGTCATGAGATGTCATATACATATCCTTCCCATTCCAATCCTGAGACCCTTCCTATAGCATGAGATGTTATATCTCAATGCTTATACCAAACCTGAGACACTTCCTATAGCATGAGATGTGATATCCAACTCCTTCCCATTCCAATCCTGAGACCCTTCCTATAGCATGAGATGTGATATCTCAATGCCTCTAATACCAAACCTGAGATCCTTCCTCTAACATGAAATGTGATATCCAACTCCTTCCCTTTCCAAACCTGAGAGCCTACCTATAGCATGAGATGTGATATCCAAGTCCTTCCCATTCCAATCCTTAGACCCTTCCTATAGCTTGCAATATGATATCTCAATGATTCTAATAACAAACCTGAGACCCGTCCTATAACATGAGATGGGATATCCAACTCCTTCCCATTCCAATCCTGAGACACTTCCGATAGCAGAGATGTGATATCTCAATGGTTATACCAAACCTGAGACCCTTCCTATAACATGAGATGTGATATCCAACTCCTTCCCATTCCAAACCTGAGACCCTTCCTATAGCATATGTGATATCCAACTCCTTCCAATTCCAAACATGAGACCCTTCCCATAGCAAGAATGTAATATCCAACTCCTTCCCATTCCAATCCTGAGACCATTCCTATAGCATGAGATGTGATATCTCAATGCTTCTAATACCAAACCTGAGATCCTTCCTATGACATGAGATGTGATATCCAATTCCTTCCCATTCCAAACCTGAGACCCTTCCTACAGCATGCGATGTGATATCTCAATGCTTCTAATACCAAACCTGAGACCAGTCCTATAACATGAGATGGGATATCCAACTCCTTCCCGTTCCAATCCTGAGACACTTCTGATTGCAGAGATGTGATATCTCAATGCTTATACCAAACCTGAGACTCTTCCTATAACATGAGATGTGATATCCAACTCCTTCCCGTTCCAAACCTGAGACCCTTCCTATAGCATGAGATGTGATATCCAACTCCTTCCCATTCCAATCCTGAGACCCTTCCGATAGCATGAGATGTGATATCTCAATGCCTCTAATACCAAACCTGAGATCCTTCCTATAACATGTGATGTGATATTCAATTCCTTCCCCTTCCAAACCTGAGACCCTCCCTTTAGCATGAGATGTGATATCCAACTCCTTCCCATTCCAATCCTGAGACCCTTATGATAGCATGAGATGTGATATCTCAATGCCTCTAATACCAAACCTGAGATACTTCCGATAGCATGAGATGTGATATCTCAATGCTTCTAATACCAAACCTGAGATCCTTCCTATAACATGAGATGTGATATCCAACTCCTTCCCATTCCAATCCTGAGACCCTTCTGATAGCATGAGATGTGATATCTCAATGCCTCTAATACCAAACCTGAGATCCTACCTCTAGCATGAAATGTGATATCCAACTCTTTCCCTTTCCAAACCTGAGAGCCTACCTATAGCATGAGATGTGATATCCAAGTCCTTCCCATTCCAATCCTTAGACCCTTCCTATAGCATGCAATATGATATCTCAATGATTCTAATAACAAACCTGAGACCCGTCCTATAACATGAGATGGGATATCCAACTCCTTCCCATTCCAATCCTGAGACACTTCCGATAGCAGAGATGTGATATCTCAATGCTTATACCAAACCTGAGACCCTTCCTATAACATGAGATGTGATATCCAACTCCTTCCAATTCCAAACATGAGACCCTTCCCATAGCAAGAATGTAATATCCAACTCCTTCCCATTCCAATCCTGAGACCATTCCTATAGCATGAGATGTGATATCTCAATGCTTCTAATACCAAACCTGAGATCATTCCTATGACATGAGATGTGATATCCAATTCCTTCCCATTCCAAACCTGAGACCCTTCCTACAGCATGCAATGTGATATCTCAATGCTTCTAATACCAAACCTGAGACCAGTCCTATAACATGAGATGGGATATCCAACTCCTTCCCGTTCCAATCCTGAGACACTTCCGATTGCAGAGATGTGATATCTCAATGCTTATACCAAACCTGAGACTCTTCCTATAACATGAGATGTGATATACAACTCCTTCCCGTTCCAAACCTGAGACCCTTCCTATAGCATGAGATGTGATATCCAACTCCTTCCCATTCCAATCCTGAGACCCTTTCGATAGCATGAGATGTGATATCTCAATGCCTCTAATACCAAACCTGAGATCCTTCCTATAACATGTGATGTGATATTCAATTCCTTCCCCTTCCAAACCTGAGACCCTCCCTTTAGCATGAGATGTGATATCCAACTCCTTCCCATTCCAATCCTGAGACCCTTATGATAGCATGAGATGTGATATCTCAATGCCTCTAATACCAAACCTGAGATACTTCCGATAGCATGAGATGTGATATCTCAATGCTTCTAATACCAAACCTGAGATCCTTCCTATAACATGAGATGTGATATCCAACTCCTTCCCATTCCAATCCTGAGACCCTTCTGATAGCATGAGATGTGATATCTCAATGCCTCTAATACCAAACCTGAGATCCTACCTCTAAAATGAAATGTGATATCCAACGCCTTCCCTTTCCAAACCTGAGACCCTGCCTATAGCATGAGATGTGATATCCAAGTCCTTCCCATTCCAATCCTGAGACCCTTCCTATAGCATGAGATGTGATATCTCAATGTCTCGTCGTCGTGTTGAGTCTGCAGCAGCAGAGTTGAGTAAAAGACGTCCCAAACGAAGGAACCCGCACAGTTTGTTACCACAGCAGGGCAACGGAGCGGCGGTGTGTATCTGAGCCAAATGTTCACTACTCACTTCAGACCTGGGAACGCCAAGTGTACGAATCATGTGAGAGTGACAAGGACTCGATATACTACACAACCTGGCGGCGGTTACAGAGCAAGACTCCTGTGTAGGCTGGTCAGTCTGCTGGATGGCCCAGAGACGCTTCCGAAGGCTTACTAGCAGGAGATGGTGAAGATGCCGAGAATAGCTGTCCCCGCTATTCCAAGGGTCGAAGTACCAGTACAGGCCTTCTGGTTCGATCAAAGGTGAAAAGGGTTTCACAAGGCGACAGCAGTGCAGAGGAGCAGTCCTTCAGCGGGTCACCAGCGATTCCTCGGTTCAGCCTCTTGGTTGCAGGATACTTGGCTCCTGTATTCCTTCGTTCGTGAGAACTCAGGAGATCGACATGGTAGTGGTGTTTCCAGCCCCCTCTTATCCACGGTTCCCTTCGCGCCAAAACTGAGGGGACCCAATGGGAGATCCGCTCATCAACACTCACACCATTCGTGGACCTATCACGGACCACGGTTGTCCCAGGCATTCACACCACCCTAGACTCTCTGGCACCCAGGATGTGTATTGGGACCAGACATCCCAGCCCACATCCTGGAGGCACACACAAGACATGTAGAAGCCCGCGAAAGCATCTGTGTTTCGCGGGAAAGTACATGCCCAAATAAGGAAGGCCCCAGGTCGGCTCGACCTGGGGAAGGTGAAGGGAGCAAGATGGTCAGCGGACAGGACAAAGGAGCCTCGTGGTCTGGCCATATTGGGCTCTAGGCCACCATTTTGGGTTAAGCGCGAGAAACGCGCTTAGAACGCCAAAAGGAGCTCAAAACACAATAAACGATCGCTGCCACCATTCCCGTCCGTGAATCACTTGCACCGATCAGTTACAATCCTGGAAGAGTATCTAGGGCCTGTAGAAGGCTAGAGACCCAAGAGAGCAGTAACTTATCTTACAGTGCCCTCTTGTGTCATGTTGCACGAAAGCCGCAACATGATAAAAGAAACTACGGAAACGAGCGTTTCCTGGTACTGACTGTCTTAAGGGCATGACAGTTTCCCCGTAAGAAAGGAGCGAAAGCCCAGAGGAGTGCGGCAGAAGGCTGCACTTCTCTGGCAAAGTCGAGAACAAGGTGAAAAACAACAGCAAAAAGTTTAGGGGTTGCCACATGGAAGGAAAATTACCTACAATTACGAAATCTTTCCTAACGCTCGCCCCTCCCAGACTATGGACAGGGGGAACTAATCCACCCCTGGATGAGTCTCTTGTTCAGGTCGGTTAAACATTCTGCACAACCCATCAGCATTGCTATGTTGGACACCTGGCCTATGCTCAATAGTGAAGTCGAAGCCTCGTAGACTTATGGACCACCTAAGCAACTTTGGATTCTCCCCCTTCATGTTTATTAGCCACTTTAAGGGCTTATGGTCAGTTTGCACAGTGAAGTGGGTCCCATAGAGGTAGGGCCTCAGCTTCCTTAGGGCCCACACAACAGAGAAACATTCTTTCTCTACCGTGGACCATCTGAGCTCTCTGTCCTTAAACTGGCGACTAATAAAACCAATAGGGTGTTCCTTACCCTTCTCATCTACTTGCGATAGTACAGCTCCTATCCCAGTGTCAGAGGCGTCCGTCTGCACGATAAAAGGTCTTTGATAATCAGGGGCCCTGAGGACAGGGGCCTGGCACAAGGAGTCTTTTAAGCCATTGAAGGCCTTCTCACACTCGTCGGTCCAAGTTACCTTCTTGGGTTTCTTCAGAGTTGTGAGGGCAGTCAGAGGGGCAGCTATGGTGCCATAGTCTGCCACAAAATTGCGGTAATACCCCGTGAGTCCTAAGAAGGCTCTCACTTGGGTTTGTGTAGTGGGGGTAGGCCAGTCTTGTACTGCTTGTACTTTACTGGGTAGAGGCTGTATCCTCCCTCCACCTACTTCATGTCCAAGGTAAAACACTGAGCCTTGTCCAATCTGGCATTTACTAGCCTTTATGGTCAAGTGTGCTTTCTGAAGAGCCTGGAGCACAATCCCGAGGTGTTTCACATGGTCTTCCCAGGTGGCACTGAAAACTGCTATATCGTCCAGATATGCAAGACAGAATTCGTCCAACCCATTCAAAACATGATGCACAAGCCTCTGGAAAGTGGCAGGTGCATTCTTCAACCCGAACGGCATTACCCGGAATTGGTAAAGGCCGTCTGGAGTAGAAAACGCCGTCTTCTCCTTGGCATGTTCTGCTAAAGCTATTTGCCCATAGCCAGCAGTGAGGTCAAACATGCGGAGGTACATGGAGGCACCCAAAGTATCCACCAGCTCATCTGTTCGAGGCAAGGGGTGTGCATCTGTCTTGGTGACAGCATTCAGAGCCCTGTAATCCACGCAGAACCTCAATTCAGAAGCGCCTGCCTTTGGAACGAAAACCACAGGGCTGGACCAAGGACTACTAGAGGGTTCAATCACCCCAAGGTCTAACATCTTGTTGACCTCGGTCTTAATATAAGACCGTACTTTGTCTGACATCCTGTATCCCCTACTTTTGGTAGGTACACTGTCTCCTGTGTCTATGTTATGTTTGCACCAAGGTGTCAAACCGGGCGACTGTGAAAACAGGGGGGAAAACTGCCTAAGCAAACTTTTCACCTCAGCCTGCTGATCAGAAGTCAGGTGAGGGGCCCCTCGGACACCCTCAAAGGAGCTATCTGAAGGACCGCTTTGGAACAGGTCGGGGAGAGGTTCAGACTCCTCTTCCTCAACATCTGAAGCCAGTAACAGTGCTGCGATTTCGACTCTTGGGACGAAAGCCTTCAGCCTATTCACGTGAAACACTTTTGGAGCCTGTCCAGGCCTTCCAAGGTCCACTAAATAGTTAACCTCACCCAGGGGCTCCACCACTGTGTAAGGGCCTGACCATTTGTCCTGTAAAGCTCAAGGCCTTATGGGATTCATGATCAGGACTTGCTGACCAGGTGTAAAGTTGATGAGGGAAGCTTTCTGGTCGTACCAATGTTTCACCAGTGCTTGTCCTGCCTTCAATTTATCACTAGCCAAGCCCATCAGAAGTACCATCCGTTTTCTGAGCCCTAGCACATAATCAACTACGTTGGTAGTAACAGGGGGAGTGGGCATCTCCCATCCCTCTTTGACTATGGCTAAAGGTCCCCGTACAGGATGACCAAACAGAAGTTTGAAGGGGCTGAAGCCAACACCCTCCTGTGGTACCTCTCGGTAGGCAAACAGTAAGCATGGTAAAAGAAGATCCCATTGTCTTCTCTGAAGCTTCTCCAGAGCCCCAATCATGCTTTTTAACGTTCTGTTGAAACGTTCCACCAGACCATTGGTCTGGGGGTGGTATGCAGAAGAGAACTTGTAGGTGACCCCACATTCTTTCCACATAGCCTGCATATACTTCGACATAAAGTTGCTGCCACGATCTGACACAACTTCTTTAGGGAAGCCAACCCTAGTAAATATGCCAAGTAAAGCTTTTGCAACTGACTTGGCAGTTACAGTTTTCAATGGGATGGCCTCAGGATATCTGGTTGCATGGTCGACCAGCACCAGGATAAACCTATTGCCCGAGGATGTTTGCGGGTCAAGGGGACCAACGATGTCGATCCCTACCCTTTCAAATGGTACCCCCACAACTGGGAGCGGTACCAACGGAGCTTGGATTGTCGAGCCAACCTTACCAGATAACTGGCAGGAGGCACAACTCCTGCAGTGACTTTCTACTTGCACCCCCATCTTGGGCCAGTAGAAGTGCATGGATAACCTTTGCTTGCTCCTCTTAATACCAAGGTGACCAGCAAGGAGCACTTCATGCGCCAACTGCAGGAGGAAGGGCCTAACAGCAAGGGGAACCACCAACCTCCTATGGTCTCCTTCTGTAGACTCTGTGGGCTCACTATACAGGAGTCCACCTTCCCAATAAATCCTATGCGTCCCAGGAGGTTCACCCTCAAGCTGGGAGCAGGCCTGTCTCCTTAGGCCTTCCAGAGATGGGCACTCTTGTTGGCCTTTACTGAATTCGTCCCTATCAGGACCTCCTTCAACTAACAAGTCTTTTAGTTCAGGATGGTCGTTGGGGTCAAATACTTCAGGCATCGCCACCTCCTCGTCAGGCCCGGGCGATTGACCAACTTCCTCCACCGCAGTGGTAGGCGAGCTCGGGGGAATATTCTCTTTCCCTCGTCTTGACTTGTTGACTCCTTTCGCCTTGGGTTTCCCCTTCGGCTGGGGCGGCGTATTGGTCTTGGCCAATGCTGCCCGTGCTTGAGACCGTGTGTAGGGTCTTTCGGCAGTGTCTCCTACGAGCCCTAAAGCTCTGAGATCATTACCTAACAAGACCTTTCCCGGGACGTTTCTCTGAATGCTCACTGGAATCCTGACTGCTGTACCATTTAAAGTAAGATTTACAGGTATTACTGGGAACATACGGAGTGGGCCGTCAGCCAACTTAGTGGGCATCAGAGTAGCACTGGCAACTTCCTCTGAGTCTGCCAAGGTAGAATCCACTACAGTTCGACTGCACCCACTATCCCTAAGAGCTGGAGTATCTACTCCATTGATCAGCACACTGTCTTTAAAGTAGTGCTTGGTATTATCTGTAATCCTAGCATAAGCCTCTGCGACTTTAGACTCCCAGGAACCCAGGGAAACTAAAACTACCTCAGCCTCTATCCCGCTGGGAAATGAGTCTGAGGAGAAGGATGCTCCTGTAATCTCTTCTTCCTCGTAGGAGGAGAAGGCCAGATTAGCGGAGTGGACCCCCAAAGGTCAAACCTTATACCGGGGATCCCCCTTCACGTGGTCAGTTGCTCCACAAGCAAAACAAGATCCATTGGGTCTGTTTACATAGGGAGGCTTATTGTAACCAGAGTTCTGTTTCGGAGGCTGACCTCCACTACCCTGTGAGTTCTCTTGTGTCTTACGCTTATTTTTCTTTTTGTGGCCCTTTTGAGAAGAAGATTTATCAGATTCTCCACCCTCCTTATCTTTGGACTTTTTCCCTTCCTCCTGCTTACCAGGATGAGTTTTGTCCTTATGGGACACTCGATGTGACACCCATAAGTCTGCTGCAATGGCCAGCTTCTTAGGATCTATCTCCTTCGAATCGGCCAAATGCTGCTTAAGCTGCGGGGAAGAAGATGCAAAAATGTGTTCCAGCATGACAAGATTTATCATGCCTTCGAAGGTAGAAACCTTATAACCTTCGACCCAGCCAGTTAAGTTTTTCAAGGATTCAGTGACATAAGATACCCAAGTACCACCTTCCTTTTTTTTATACTCTATGAATCGTTTCAAATATTGGGCCGGAGTCTTCCCAAACTTTAAAATGAGAGTTTGCTTTAACATTGCGAAATCAGCTTGCTCAGCCTTCGACATTTCCATAATGGCACTACAGCCAGAATGGGGCAGTCTGCTGAGTAACCAGGCAATCTTATCAGCATTGTCAACTTGTTGAACTTCGCATGCATACTCAAACGCATTCATCCAGTCCATAATGTCATTCCTTTCCTCACACACAATGACCAGATCTTTCGGAAACCGTGGATGAGAGGAGGCCCCAGACCCATGTCCAGGACCCTTGGACCCATTTGCAACCTGAAGCTTGGCCAGTTCCAACTGGTGATCCCTGTCTTTCTGTTTTTCTGACTGTTCGATTTTTAGTTTGGCTATGCTGAATTCAAGCTCCTTCTGCCTAAACCGCAGCTCTTGCTTCTTGAATTCAAGCATAGCCTCCCCATCAACACTGGCAGAGGAAACATTAGACATCTCATCCTCCCTGTCCTCGTGGTCGCGGTGGATCAGTGCAGCGGCAGAACCGTCGGTTCTACCAGTGAGAGCAGCCCCACCTCCTTCCGCACTGTCCTCAGAAGTTATAGCGTCAAGCTGCGCTTCTTGCCACGCCACGATTCTTTGGATCATATCCAATTTCGTGCCTTGAGAGGAAACACCTCTCTCCGCACACATCTTTTTCAATATTTCTGATTTGGAAGCATTTAAAGTTAACAAGGTATTTGTTTCCATACTGTTAGATAGGACTATGGCCTTTTTAAAGTTATACTACAACAATTCACTGCGTGTCCTGGTAGGAATAACTTGAAATGCCTTAGTTCGTGCGCAACACTGGATACCTTCAGTCGTATCCCACCGCTGTACACCAATTTGTTAAGACGGATTTCTGAACTCTGTCCTGGTGGCGCAGAAGTTCAGAAGGCCAACCTAATTACTTGGAACAGGGTAACCTCTGGACAAGCCAGACCAATCAAGGTAGCGATCGCGGCGGTCAAGACTAGGTCTCAAGAGGGGTGAGGGTGACTGAAAGCCTGCAATGAGCACACAAAGCAAGGGCACTTACAAACTACTCCAAACAGGTGCTATATTAAAAATATATACACATTTATTCCAAGGCCTTTAAAACAATGACCGTAGCGAGAAATCACAATACAACTCTAGTAAACCAACACATACCATACCAATACAATATATATACAAATACAAACAAGTCTCAAGCGTTAGATGCACGAAATGTGTAGTCCACCTAAAAGGGAAGGAAAACAGGCAGTGCGAAATAATGCTTAGACCCAGTCCGCCTTCAGAGGCACCTAACTAAAAGGAAGTCCGAGCCCTACGAAGAGTGGAGCCTTGTGCTCAAAAGTACCTGCACACGCTGGTGCCAACGGGCAAAAGGGGAGTCTCTTCGAGGGAGAACAGGCAGTTCAGTTTAGTGCACAAACGAAGAACAACAGTGTTCCGCGGCTCAAGCGCAGCCTCCACTGTGGGCAGAAGCAGAGCGCGAGTACGGAAAGGCGTGCTGTTTTGACACAGCGGGGAAAAGCTATGGGCTCCTGCAGGAGGGCGACCAGTTCCTAGCTATGCTACTCACCGGACCCCGATGCAAGCAGACCCAGGCTTCTCCGCGTCAGTTTCAGTCGCTGGCAGGTTCAGAAGAGCAGGGGACGTCTCGTCGTCGTGTTGAGTCTGCAGCAGCAGAGTTGAGTAAAAGACGTCCCAAACGAAGGAACCCGCACAGTTTGTTACCACAGCAGGGCAACGGAGCGGCCGTGTGTATCTGAGCCAAATGTACACTACTCACTTCAGACCTGGGAACGCCAAGTGTACGAATCGTGTGAGAGTGACAAGGACTCGATATACTACACAACCTGGTGGCGGTTTGTTGGGTGTCTTGACCCACGTGCAAGTAATCATGCTGCAACATTTGGTGCTGTGGGCTTAGAAAATTCAAGATGGCGGAAAACCCACATGTGCGCCGAAATCCAGGAAAGCTGCGCAGTTTGTGCGCCCACCAAAATGGTTGCCTCACTTGCCACCCACCAGTGCGAGAATGAAAGGCCGGGTTGCCATGAGGGAAATGGGTTGCCAAAGGAAAAACAGTAGCGCCGGTTAGCTTCAAAGCGCTTTAAAACCACCATTGGACTACCCGCACAGTAGTCTGAAACCATTGGGAATGGCAATGCTGATTGCCAAATGCAACTTAGAATTGTGGGGAATTTATGTCTTAAATCCCAAAAATGGGTGCAGTACCAGTACTCACCACTATCCAAAAGCCGGCAGTTTAAAACCACCCTGTGTTTCTCTGAAGGCAGGCTCAAAATGTCTATTTTAAACATTGCAACACATCTAAAAACTCACTGGACACCAGCAGACATTTGGTAGAATGGAGTGTTGTGTGCCTACAAAATCTGGGAAATGAAGAGCCCAAAACAATGCTTATAACAAAACTGCTATGGAGTCAGCAGTTTAAGTTGCACTGGATTTAAAGACACTAAAATCGAAAATGTTTAGATTAAATGAGTGACCTATGTTTGGTGTCACATGCCTTTGTAACTGTTGAAATGTCATAGTTTTGCACTTAGAATCAGCATTCTAGCTGCATGTGTAAAATTGCAAGTTAATTTAAAAAGCAACAAAAAACATGACAGTTAGCTGAAAGTCTGGCTTAAGGAACTTGATTCTGCTTGACAGCTACCCCCATCAGGAGTGAAACTTGAGTCACAACTGTGTTTTCAAACTTCTGTTGTCTAAGCTTGCTGGGGTGAACTGAATTACAGTTGATTGCATTTCTGAGAACTGTGTGCTTCCTTCCATTTCCTTGCATTGCATCAAGGGGGGGAGGGGATTGCCAGAGAAAAGTGATTACATTGTTTTGTTGAAATCATATTGAGTATTTTCTATACTGCATTTCATTCATTCAACATTCCATCCATTTGAACTCTATAAAGCATTCTCTACCACATTATACTTCTGTACCTATTTACCACTGTGCTACCTTATCCATTTCATGTCAACTCCTTATTGATTATAGAGAAGCGTGTTAGTGCCAGATTCTCTGTTGTTAATCTTTATCATATCAGATTAAGTGTGATATTCAATTATTAATTTATTATAAGGTGTGACATATATATATCTATTGTTTAAATTATCAAATAAACCTTTTAACTTGCAAAACAGAACTACTTCTTGGCTCAGTGGGGTCAGGGGGATTCCAAGAGAGGGGTGTTATATAGGGGTAGTCATCCAGAACGCATGAACTGGACATAAAGATATATCAATAAGGGTTTCCATTCAGTATCCCAGACTAGGCATTGACTTAGCTGTAGTGTTGAATTGAATCCTCTTACAAATTGGGGGCTCGAGCCGAGACGTTGGGTTAGATTTACCACTTGTGCAGCTTAATACAGTGTGCTAACTGACGGGATACATACATCCGGTCGGAACACCACGCTGCATTACGCTGTGAAGCATTCCTCAAAAGGGACACTCCAAGAAAAGTTCTGTTCTGCAAAAATAAAACACTAACTGCTGTAAGTCAGGACAGAGACCAATCTCTAGAATGACGACCTTGGTAGATATGAAAATAGCCAGAGAGCACTTCTTACATAAACTATTTGTGAGAGGTGAATGGGCTGAGCAGGGCCAGGATGCCTGGTTGCAGGCCATCACGCGACAGGTCACTGAAACAGGGTCAGACTCATGGAGAGATCAGGGTCCATTACATGTGGCCCTGAGTGAACTATATATGGCTCCTAAAGCCAAAGAGGAACACAATAAGATTGCCAGGATAGCAGCATACCTGTACCTATATATGGGAGACATGCAGGATAGATGTGCTGAAAGCCAAAATCTGGCAAATAGGCAACAGGTGGTGTTAGAGAAGGTCCAATCTGACCTGGTCTCTTCTGAGCAGAGGCTGCAGGGGAGCCAGGAGTCAGAAAATGACAGCAGGCAGTACATCATTAAAATAAAAGAGGATATGGGCATCCTACAACAGGAAAAGACAGACCAGGATACCAGATTTCTGGCCCTGCAGAAGGAGCACCAAGACAGTTTGGACTCCTTACTGCAGAACCAGAAAAAGTTGGAGCAACAGCTAGACTTCAATAGGGCATGTGCTGAGCAGGTAGTCACCCTGCAAAGCCACCTAGATAGAGAGAAGGCAGAGAGCAATAAACTGATTTTGAAAGACCTGGATACCCAGACAGAGTTTGACCAGGAGCGCCAGAAAGCTGGTACCTTCCAAAGGCAGAGGGACGACCTGGCGGCACAAATGCAGGCTCTTAGTCAGGAAAGAGACGCCATAGGCCAGGAAGTCTGCCATTTAAAAAGGAAAATGGAAGAAAATCACCTGTCCCTCCAGGGGCTGGGTGACCTCCAAAAAGAAAACCAGAACTTGTTAGAGCACACCAGGAGGGTGGAAGAGGCTCTGGCAAGAAAGGAGCAGGCCAATAGGGACATTGCCCAGGAGGTAACCCTCCTGCAGCAAAGACTGGCCCAGTACTCCAGGACCAATCAGGAAGCACAGAGAGAGAATGAGGCTCTCTGCCAACACAATGATAGGCTCCAACAACAGGTAGCGATGCAGGAGAAACTGATAGAGTCGAGTAAGGCCTTAACAGAGGAACTGAAAGCACAAATGCAGGCTCTTGCATTGCAACAGGGAGCAGGGGCGGATAGAGATGAGGTCCGCTGGGAAAGAGAGATTCCTGACCATAACCGCAGGAGCCCTAACACCAGGGGCCTTCATCTCCCCCAGTCCCTGGACTCTACCACCCCCATGTCCCCTGGCGCACATGAGCACAGGGCCACAGGGATGGCAGATTACTATCCAGCTAAGAGTATGGGGCTCATAGGCCAGTACCACTCAGGAATGGAGGGGTGGGCATCCGGGTATGGGCACCCAAGTACAGTACAGTTCAATGGGGAACCCCAGGAGAGTAGGCCCATTAAGGGCATCCTGAAAACCTCTGCCCAGTTAGGTCAGTGGAGGGGGTACCCATCAAATCCTGGCAGCAAGGAGGAATCTGAAGACTCCTCTGAACTGCGCAGGACACAGGAGACCAGGTCCCCACAGTCTGCCAGCCATTCCCAGGCTCGCAGAATCCGGGAAAACCTGGAAGAACAGACGGGAACCTCTGGGAGCAGTGCCTCTGAGTCCGAGGACGAATGGACAAGGGTTACCCGAACCAAAAAGGCCAATAAGGCAAAAAGGGCCTTGCTGAAGGACCCCTTAAAGCAGATTAAGGCGATCAGGAGCGTCATCACGCCTTACCATAAGAACGCTAAGTATTCTGTTTGGGAGCACTTAGAGTTGTTTGAACAAATGATGGAGACTTTCCATTTGAAGGACAGCCAAAGCTGTATTGAATATGTAAAGTGGACCTTCTCCCCGGAATACTCCAGTTTCTTTGCGGGGCTGGAGGACCAAAATCATTTAAGATGGTCCACCTATAAGGCGGCCATCTTGAAACATTTTTCTGTTCACAGAAATCCTCAAGAGGCTCGCAAGGCGGCCTACAATTTGCAATGTGGGGAGGATCAGGCCCCACAAGAATTTGTGCAGGAGTTAAAGCGTGCTTTTGCGCAAACCACCAGAAGGGTGCGCACAGATAGTAGAGAGTTCATTAATACGTTTTTCCATGCCTTGCCCAAATATATCATGACCCAGCTCGTGAGGGATTTTCACGAGAAAAGATCTTTAGACTGGGTCATTGAACAGGCTACCCGGATCTATGAGGTGCAGAAACCGGTAGATAGCAAAAGTAATGCCCAGAAAAACCCCAAAGCCAACAGCACCCCTGCTGCTGCCAAGGTGGCAGAGGTAAAGGTTACCCCCGTTTTGGATTTGGAGATGGGGGGGCCTAAAAACCTACCTGCACCTAATAATGCTAGGCCCAGAAGGTCCTCGGGTCAGTCACAGACAGGGAGCCAAGGAGGCAGCCCCACAAATGGGGTCCCTCGCTCTCCTGATTATGTAAGTCCCCGTTACAAGGGAAATCGACCCATCCTGGGTTATGTGTGGACTCCTCCAGCCCAAGGGGGGGGATCCAGCCAAGCACCTAACCCAGGGAACTTCCCTCCAAACTTCCCACAGGAGGGCAGAAATTCTCTAAACCCTGGGCAGAGCTTTTTCCCCAGATATCCACCCGACTTTCAACCCCAAAACCATCCATCCTTCTTTCGCCAATTCCCTGAGCCCAGACCACTGAATCCGGGAGAGGGGAGGCCAAGGGTGGAGGGGTACCCAAATCTTCCCAACCAGGGGTACTACCAGAGGAGGGACAGCTACCCTTCCCGGGATCAGCCCAGGGGAGAAAACAGGGCCCCGTATCAGCCTGAGCGGGTTTCCCAGTTAGAGCGCCAGGTTCAAAACATGGCGCGGGATATGGGTCACATACTGAGGGCTCAGCAGAACCCTCAGATCGGCATGCCGCGCAGAACGCACCCAACTCTGGACCTGGTGCCCCAGAACAATGACGGGGGCAGCACCCCGATAACTCACCGGTTCCCAGGGAGGAGGCACAAAGGGAAGGGGGGTGTAAAGCCTTGGAGGAAGCTTCCTTCCTCACTTGTAAACAGCCCCTGGAAACCCAGGAACCGGAAACAAAATCTCTTGCCCCTGAAAGTCTGCCTCCTAAGGAGCAGAGGGGGGGTAGGAGAAACAAAAGACCCAAACAGACTCAGTTTGAGGAGGAGGTACAGATCTTCCAATTTGAGGGAGAGGGATCCTCAGAGGATCCTGGGAAAAGGATCTTCTCCTTCAGAGAGGGGGGGACTCCTCCCAAAGAAAAATGGGTCCTTAGGGATGCAAATCCAGACTGGGGAGATGTGGAGACTGAGCTACCGCCGCCCACCATCTCATCCCAGAACCAACAGCAAGAAAATCCCCGGGTTCAAACCCATACTGGGGACTGCCTCCAAAAAGGGGGGGACGGCCCAGAACTGGAACCAGGGGAACCCACAATGGCTCTGATCTCCAGTTGCCAAATTTTTCTTTCAGATTCCCAAGACTCTCCACAGAATTCTGCCCAAATCTCTTCGCTAGCGATGTCCAAAACCAGAAAATTAGCCCACCAGTTGTCCAAAAATGTACATTATCTGTGCCCCCTTGAGGAGAAGGAGGGAAGATATTATGCCCCGGTACAAGTACAGGGGCAGGGTACAATCTCGGCACTGGTGGACACTGGATCTCAAGCTACCCTTCTGTCCAGAAGGGCCTTTGACGAACTGAATGCAGGAAGGGGAGAGAATTACCAAATTCCTCTCACCTCTCTTCCTGGACAACTGCAGAAGTTTGACGGGAAGGAAATTCCCGTTGAGGGGACTGCAGACTTGGACATTAAGATCGGGCGACACAAGTTGAAACACCCGGTCATAGTTGTGACCCCAGAGGGCACCCCTTGTTTACTAGGGAATGACCTCCTGAGAAGGTTGTCACCCCTAATAGATTGTGTAAACAAGGTCCTCTGGACCCAGACTAGCCGACCAATAAAATTAAAACAGAGTGTTAACCATGTTAGTTTAAACGGCACCTGCCACATGGTTGAACAAAAATCTGACCAAGTAGAATTCCACTTCCAGAACAACCAGATTCCAGACGTGACAGTAATAGCAGTAGGACAACAGACTGGTGATGGGGGGTCCTCTCTATTTCTGAAAATCAACCTTCCTTCCAGTCTAAAGTGGTACTCCACGCTGGAAGGAAACACTCTGAGATTCTATACTAATCCACAATCAGAAACTCCCACTCCTATAGTCCAGAAAGATGTGAAATCAGCTCAGAGCCTGGCTGATATTCAGCAAATTGGAGAGCAGTTGTTCATCCCTGTTCAGTTAAATGATGGGAAGGACTCTGTTCTCGCTCGAGTGTGTGTGAACAATGGTAAGAGCTTCATCAGCGAAGCCATGTTCCGCCAACTCCCAAAAGATCCAGCCATTCCCACCTTCAAACTGATAGACAAATGGGAAATGGACCTGGAAGCACCTGATTCCAAACATCTCCTGCCAAGCAGGTGTATGCTCAAAATCTCCATTGGCAACAAGAGCATAGTCCACAATTGTTGGGTCGTGCGAGACGTCCCTGCCGCCTTTTACTTAGGCAGTGACATTCTCAATCGCTTTGCCATTAGTTTGGACCTAATAAACTTCAAAGCCTGGTCCCGATTAGCAAATAATCCCATGGGCTTTGATGATCCAGAAAAAGCATTTAGGTCAGCTCAATTGCTACCTTATGCAGTTGAAATTCAGGTTAAAGAGGAAGTCACCATCCCAGAAAGGACCCGACAATTCTCCCTGGAAGTGAAAGTCAAAAGGGGACAAGAGTTGAAAAACCCTGATGCTTACATACATCTAAATGCTTCTCTCCAACAGCAAGGGTTGGGGGTAAACCCAACTCCATTAGTCAACATAGAACATGACACCATTCCAATAGAGGTGGATGACAGCGACTTAAAGAGTATTACTCTAGCCGCAGGCACCATTATTGGAATGGCGGTTGATGACCGACATTTTTCAATCGACTTATTAAATGAACTGTTAGGACCAATCCCCAAGGACTGTTTTGACAGTGACAGTGAGGACAATACAACACCAGACAGGATTTTTACCCGGCATGGGGGGAACTTCCTGGTGTACACTTCCTGCCCCTATGGTAAGGAAGATGTGACTTGTGACTTCACGAGGGATAAGGTGATTTTCCAGGTCCATGAGGGCTGCCTTTCCCACCTGAAGCCTCCAGTCCAAATCAGCACTCTGACAAGGGACTTCTCCACCCAGCTGGAGCAGGCCGCTGAAATAGCCAAACCAGAAGTCTTTCCAGGCTTCAGGCAGATGGTGGAAGAGAGAGTCAACCTAGCTGATGCCTGTGTGACTCTGGAACAAAAGCAAAAGTTGAAACAAGTTTTCTTGGATTTCCAAGATCTCTTTGCGGTAGACTCATATGACTGTGGTCGCACCGACATCCACACCACAACAATCCCCACGGACCCTGGCATGACTCCTGTGTTTGTGAAGCAATATCGCTTGCCTCTCGCATCAATGGAGTCCCTTACTGAAATAATTAAGAACCTTGAGTCCCGGGGAATAATCCGTCCAGTCCACAGCACCTTCAATCATCCGGTGCTGGGAATATTAAAGCCAAACGGCCAGTGGAGACTCTGCGCCGACCTCAGGGAGCTCAACAAACGGGTCCATACTTCCCGATGGCCTCTGCCCTACATTGACCAAGGGCTGGCCCAGATTCAGGGGTCACAGGTATTCACTGCAATAGACCTGACCAATGGATACTGGACCGTGCCTGTCAGCAGGGAGGACCAATACAAACTGGCTTTTACCTTTGGGGGCCAGCAGTACACATGGACCCGGACTCCCTTCGGATACCTTAACTCCGGTAATGAGTTCAATATTTTCCTACATAAGGCCATGCCCGACCTGGGTGCGAGAGGTAACCTGGCTTATGTAGATGATGTCCTCATCAAAAGTTCATCTGTGGAGGAACACATAGCGGAGATCCGTTATGTTCTGACCCAGTTGAGGGCCGCCGGAGCAAAACTTTCCTTTCAGAAAGCACAGTGGTGTAGAACCCGTGTTAATTTCTTGGGGCATGAGATTACTCCTCAGGGTCTCTGTCCCCAGGAAAAGAAAGTGGAAGCACTTCAGAAACTGAAAGACCCCACAACTCTGCGGGAACTAAGGAGCCTCCTTGGACTGACTAATTACAGCAGAAAGTTCATTGAGGGCTACGCAGAGATCACTAGACCCCTGATTCATCTCCTGAAGGGGGGGGTCAAGTGGGAATGGGGTCCAGAACAAGCCGAGGCAGTAAGACAACTCAAGAGAAGCCTCTCACAAGCGCCTTGCCTAGCTTACCCTGTCAGAAACAAGGAGTTCTTCCTGGAGACAGGGTTCTCTAATACGTGCTTGACTGCAGTATTATACCAAAAGCATGACAAGGTCAATAAAGTAATCTCCTATGCGAGCAAAACTTTATCCTCTGTGGAGGAGAAATTCAACGATTGTGAGAAGGCACTCCTGGCAACGGTGTGGGCATTGAAGAATTACCGCCCGTTTATCCAGGGGGAACACATCATAGTGGAGACTCCACACCAGCCTCTGCAATATCTCCAAAGTGACAGAATCCGGGCCGGAAATGTGAGTAATTCCCGAATTACTTCCTGGATTCTGTCAATGCAAGGCTTTCCTGTGGAGGTCCGATATGGCCAAAACAAGAAGAGTCCCCTCGCGCAAGGTCTGGCTGACTTGCATGATTGTGCCAGAGAAAACTGTCTCGAGGACGAGAGTCTAAAAATAAAGGACAACACAGAGGCATACCTTAATTCCCCACACAAAGTCTTTGAAGAAGACAAGTGTGAGGGAATGCCCACTGTCTATGTGGATGGATGCTCTTACCATGTTGACAACAACGGGGAGAAAGAACTGGTGGCCGGCGTAGGGAATGCATGGGTGAATGAGTCCCCAGAACCCTCCGCTGGATACAAAATTGGTCCCCGAAGTAGTCAGGTGGCAGAATTGATGGCTGTGCATCAGGTCATCCTCACTGCTGTCCAGCATCAACTCCACGAACTGGTCATAATCACAGATTCAGATTATGTACGGAACGGGTTCGTGGAGCACCTGGTTAATTGGAAAACCAGAGGCATGTTATGTGCTAACAACAAACCCTTGAAACATGGGAAGTTGATCCAAAACATTGATGATCTGGTCACCTCGAATGAGATGACCATCTATTGGAAAAAGATCAAGGGTCATTCCAAAGTAGAGGGACCAGACAAAACTGGAAATGACTTAGCTGATCAGTTGGCCAAAACCGGGGCCATCCAAGGGGATCTAATTGAGATTGAGTCCCTGTTGGGGGAAATCCAGGTCACTGCTATTACTAGGTCCCAGACAAATGCTCACAACGACCTTTCAATTGCACAATGGAGTAAGGAGACCCCTGATGCTGATTTGATTACCGCTCAGAAGGGGGATCCAATAATTGGTAAATTTTACCAGCACCTTGAGGACCCTGAGAACTTTCCCCTGACGGATACCGATTACACTGGGAAAGAGGACCTAAGAGTGTTGATGAAATGTCCAAAAATGTTCAGAATCCAAGACGGTTTGCTGGTAAGGAAATCCAAAGCTGGCCACGATCAGTGGGTGGTTCCTACCTCATTCCGAAGCCTGATGTTAAGTCACGCCCATGATGCGGCCACCGCCGGTCATAGGGGGTTTCACACAACATTGGAAATCTTAAGAGAGGTTGCATACTGGCCACACATGGGGCAGGACCTCGACCAATACTTGAAGGGGTGTCTTGTGTGTGCACAATTTCAGCCATCATCCCTCACGCACCGCGCGCCTCTCCAAAAGAGGGGGATGACACTGCCATGGTCAGATTTACAAATCGACTTTGTAGGCCCTGTGATTCGCTCGGCTAGGGGGAATAAGTACATGTTGACTGTGACATGCTTGTTTACCAAGTGGGTGGAATGTCTCCCAGCCCCAAATTGCAAGGCAGAAACTGCAGCTGCCTTGATGATTAACCACATCTTTTCTCGTTTTGGTCTACCTCAAAGGATTGAGTCAGAAAGGGGTAGCCACTTCACCAGTGAAGTGATGACAAAGATGTGGGAGATACTGGGGGTCAAGAGAAAGCTGCATATTGCTTATAGACCAGCTTCTTCTGGGGCAGTAGAGAGATATAACCGAACCATTGTGAGCATCTTAAAAAAGTTTGTGGCAGATTCTGGGCCAAGTTGGGATATCCGATTACCTCTGGTCCTAATGGCCATCAGATCTACCCCTTCATCTGCAACCAAAATGTCACCATTTGAGTTGATGACTGGGCGCAAGATGGTGCTTCCTCAGCATTTGCTCTACAGGACCCAGGAGCAGACACTGATAAATGCCTCCACAACTCATGAGTATGTGGAGAATTTAAGGAAACACCTTCAACATGCTTTTGCTTATGCTCAGCGGAATCTAGAAAGATCGGCTGATAGCATGAAGACCCATTATGACCTGAAAACTTCCAGGAAGGAATATCAGGTGGGGGACCGGGTCTATCTATACAACTTCCAAAGGAACCAGGCCAAGCAGCGCAAATTTTTGCCTACATGGAAGGGACCATTTGAGATCATCGACAAGATCTCCCCTGTGGCCTACAAAATCCACATCCCCAAAGGTCCTTTGGCAGCGGGGGAAGACAAGTGGGTACACATAAACCAGTTGAAATGTTGCCATCCCAGGCACACTCTGCAACAACTGGAGGAATCCTTTGGAATCCTAGCGGGTACTGTCTCAGACTAATTCTGTTCCAATCATAAAACATACCACATCTAGTCTCTAAAATATTGTGATTTGCATGAAACTGTCTCTTAGTTATACTGTTTTTTTTTCAAAATAAGAATGTAATGTTTCGTGATGATGAAATGCATATGCTGCCCCACTATCTCAACAGTGGTGGAAAAACGTCTATGAGTAGGTATTGCCGCTCTTCCTTTGTCGTCCTAGGAGAAAGAAAACCTGGAGACGGGCCAAGGAGGACGATCCGGAGACCGGGAGCAGAGACGCGATGGGCCCAGTGGACCGCCCAATACTCCCATCAGGACTGGCGAGGAGGACCGATCGATCAGTACCGGATGGAGAAGAAGATGCTGAACTGTGCCATCTACCGGAAGAAGATTATGCGGACAGACCGGTGCGTGGGTCAAAACCCTTGTGCACCCGACTCCCCATCGACTCAAATTCAAAGTGCAGTCGCGTGGGGGGGCTTGTTGGGTGTCTTGACCCACGTGCAAGTAATCATGCTGCAACATTTGGTGCTGTGGGCTTAGAAAATTCAAGATGGCGGAAAACCCACATGTGCGCCGAAATTCAGGAAAGCTGCGCAGTTTGTGCGCCCACCAAAATGGTTGCCTCACTTGCCACCCACCAGTGCGAGAATGAAAGGCCGGGTTGCCATGAGGGAAATGGGTTGCCAAAGGAAAAACAGTAGCGCCGGTTAGCTTCAAAGCGCTTTAAAACCACCATTGGACTACCCGCACAGTAGTCTGAAACCATTGGGAATGGCAATGCTGATTGCCAAATGCAACTTAGAATTGTGGGGAATTCATGTCTTAAATCCCAAAAATGGGTGCAGTACCAGTACTCACCACTATCCAAAAGCCGGCAGTTTAAAACCACCCTGTGTTTCTCTGAAGGCAGGCTCAAAATGTCTATTTTAAACATTGCAACACATCTAAAAACTCACTGGACACCAGCAGACATTTGGTAGAATGGAGTGTTGTGTGCCTACAAAATCTGGGAAATGAAGAGCCCAAAACAATGCTTATAACAAAACTGCTATGGAGTCAGCAGTTTAAGTTGCACTGGATTTAAAGACACTAAAATCGAAAATGTTTAGATTAAATGAGTGACCTATGTTTGGTGTCACATGCCTTTGTAACTGTTGAAATGTCATAGTTTTGCACTTAGAATCAGCATTCTAGCTGCATGTGTAAAATTGCAAGTTAATTTAAAAAGCAACAAAAAACATGACAGTTAGCTGAAAGTCTGGCTTAAGGAACTTGATTCTGCTTGACAGCTACCCCCATCAGGAGTGAAACTTGAGTGAGTCACAACTGTGTTTTCAAACTTCTGTTGTCTAAGCTTGCTGGGGTGAACTGAATTACAGTTGATTGCATTTCTGAGAACTGTGTGCTTCCTTCCATTTCCTTGCATTGCATCAAGGGGGGGAGGGGATTGCCAGAGAAAAGTGATTACATTGTTTTGTTGAAATCATATTGAGTATTTTCTATACTGCATTTCATTCATTCAACATTCCATCCATTTGAACTCTATAAAGCATTCTCTACCACATTATACTTCTGTACCTATTTACCACTGTGCTACCTTATCCATTTCATGTCAACTCCTTATTGATTATAGAGAAGCGTGTTAGTGCCAGATTCTCCGTTGTTAATCTTTATCATATCAGATTAAGTGTGATATTCAATTATTAATTTATTATAAGGTGTGACATATATATATCTATTGTTTAAATTATCAAATAAACCTTTTAACTTGCAAAACAGAACTACTTTTTGGCTCAGTGGGGTCAGGGGGATTCCAAGAGAGGGGTGTTATATAGGGGTAGTCATCCAGAACGCATGAACTGGACATAAAGATATATCAATAAGGGTTTCCATTCAGTATCCCAGACTAGGCATTGACTTAGCTGTAGTGTTGAATTGAATCCTCTTACAGGTTACAGAGCAAGACTCCTGTGTAGGCTGGTCAGTCTGCTGGATGGCCCAGAGACGCTTCCGAAGGCTTACTAGCAGGAGATGGTGAAGATGCCGAGAATAGCTGTCCCCGCTATTCCAAGGGTCGAAGTACTAGTACAGGCCTTCTGGTTCGATCAAAGGTGAAAAGGGTTTCACAAGGCGACAGCAGTGCAGAGGAGCAGTCCTTCAGCGGGTCACCAGCGATTCCTCGGTTCAGCCTCTTGGTTGCAGGATACTTGGCTCCTGTATTCCTTCGTTCGTGAGAACTCAGGAGATCGACATGGTAGTGGTGTTTCCAGCCCCCTCTTATCCACGGTTCCCTTCGCGCCAAAACGGTGGGGACCCAATGGGAGATCCGCTCATCAACACTCACACCATTCGTGGACCTATCACGGACCACGGTGGTCCCAGGCATTCACACGGGACCAGACATCCCAGCCCACATACTGGAGGCACACACAAGACATGTAGAAGCCCGCGAAAGCATCCGTGTTTCGCGGGAAAGTACATGCCCAAATAAGGAAGGCCCCGGGTCGGCTCGACCTGGGGAAGGTGAAGGGAGCAAGACGGTCAGCGGACAGGACAAAGGAGCCTCGTGGTCTGGCCATTTTGGGAGCCAGGCCACCATTTTGGTTAAGTGCGAGAAACGTGCTTAGAACGCCAAAAGGAGCTCAAAACACAAGAAACGATCGCTGCCACCATTCCCGTCCGTGAATCACTTGCACCGATCAGTTACAATCCTGAAAGAGTATCTAGGGCCTGTAGAAGGCTAGAATCCCAAGAGAGCAGCAACTTAGCTTACAGTGCCCTCTTGTGTCATGTTGCACGAAAGCCGCAACATGATAAAAGAAACTACGGAAAACAGCGTTTCCCGGTACTGACTGTCTTAAGGGCATGTCAGTTTCCCCGTAAGAAAGGAGCGAAAGCCCAGAGGAGTGCGGCAGAAGGCTGCACTTCTCTGGCAAAGTCGAGAACAAGGTGAAAAACAACAGCAAAAAGTTTAGGGGTTGCCACATGGAAGGAAAATTACCTACAATTATTAAATCTTTCCTAACAGATATCACATCTCATGTTATAGGAAGAGTCTCAGGTTTGGTATAAGCATTGAGATATCACATCTCTGCAATCGGAAGTGTCTCAGGATTGGGATGGGAAGGAGTTGGATATCCCATCTCATGTTATAGGACGGGTCTCAGGATTGTTATTAGAATCATTGAGATATCATATTGCATGCTGTAGGAAGGGTCTAAGGATTGGAATGGGAAGGACTTGGATATCACATCTCATGCTATGGATAGGCTCTCAGGTTTGGAAACGGAAGGAGTTGGATATCACATTTCATGTTAGAGGAAGGATCTCAGGTTTGGTATTAGAGGCATTGAGATATCACATCTCATGCTATATGAAGAGTCTCAGGATTGGAATGGGAAGGAGTTGGATATCACATCTCATGCTATAGGAAGGGTCTCAGGTTTGGTATAAGCATTGAGATATCACATCTCATGCTATAGGAAGGGTCTCAGGATTGGAATGGAAGGAGTTGGATATCACATCTCATGTTAAACGAAGGATCTCAGGTTTGGTATTAGAAGCATTGAGACATCACATATCATGCTATAGGAAGGGTCTCAGGATTGGAATGGGAAGGAGTTGGATATCACATCTCATGCTATAGGAAGGGTCTCAGGTTTGGTATAAGCATTGAGATATCACATCTCATGCTATCGGAAGGGTCTCAGGATTGGAATGGGAAGGAGTTGTATATGACATTTCAAGCCATAGGAAGGGTCTCAGGTTTGGTATAAGCTTTGAGATATCACATCTCTGCTATCGGAAGGGTCTCAGGATTGGAATGGGAAGGAGTTGGATATCCCATCTCATGTTATAGGAAGAGTCTCAGGTTTGGTATTAGAAGCATTGAGATATCACATCTCATGCTATAGGAAGTGTCTCAGGATTGGAATGGGAAGGACTTGGATATCACATCTCATGCTGTAGGGAGGGTCTCAAGTTTGATATTAGAAGCATTGAGATATCACATCTCATGCTATAGGAAGGGTCTCAGGATTGGAATGGGAAGGAGTTGGATATCACATCTCATGCTATAGGAAGGGTCTCAGGTTTGGTATAAGCAGTGAGATATCACATCTCATGCTATAGGAACTGTCTCAGGATTGGAATGGGAAGAAGTTGGATATCACATCTCATGTTATAGGAAGGATCTAAGGTTTGGTATAAGCATTGAGATATCACATCTCTGTTATCGGAAGGGTCTCAGGATTGGAATGGGAAGGAGTTGGATATTCCCATCTCATGTTATAGGAAGGGTCTCAGGTTTGGTATTAGAAGCATTGAGATATCACATCTCATGCTATAGGAAGGGTCTCAGGATTGGAATGGGAAGGACTTGGATATCACATCTCATGCTATAGGGAGGGTCTCAGGATTGGAATGGGAAGGAGTTGGATATCATCTCATGATAAAGGAAGGGTCTAAGGTTTGGAAGGGGAAGGATTTGGATATCACATCTCATGTTATAGGACGGGTCGCAGGTTTGGTATTAGAAGCATTGAGATATCAAGTCTCATGGTATAGGAAGGGTCTCAGAATTGGAATGGGAAGGAGTTGGATATCACATCTCATTCTATAGGAAGGGTCTCAGGATTGGAATGGGAAGGAGTTTGATATCACATCTCATGCCATAGTATGGGTCTCAGGTTTGGTAGAAGCATTGGGATATCACATCTCATGCTATCGGAAGGTTATCAGGATTGGATTTGGAAGGAGTTGGATATCCCATCTCATGCTACAGGAAGGGTCTCAGGTTGGAATGGGAAGGAGTTGGATATCACATCTCACGTTATAGGAATGTCTCAGGATTGGAATGGGAAGGACTTGGATATCACATCTCATGCTATAGGTAGGCTCTCAGGTTTGGAAGGGGAAAGAGTTGGATATCACATTTCATGTTAGAGGTAGGATCTCAGGTTTGGTATTAGAGGCATTGAGATATCACATCTCATGCTATCAGAAGGGTCTCAGGATTGGAATGGGAAGGAGTTGGATATCACATCTCATGCTAAAGGGAGGGTCTCAGGTTTGGAAGGGGAAGGATTTGGATATCACATCTCATGTTATAGGAAGGATCTCAGGTTTGGTATTAGAAGCATTGAGATATCACATCTCATGCTATCGGAAGGATCTCAGGTTTGGTATTAGAAGCATTGAGATATCACATCTCATGCTATCAGAAGGGTCTTAGGATTGGAATGGGAAGGAGTTGGATATCACATCTCATGCTAAAGGGAGGGTCTCAGGTTTGGAAGGGGAAGGATTTGGATATCACATCTTATGTTATCGGAAGGATCTCAGGTTTGGTATTAGAAGCATTGAGATATCACATCTCATGCTATCGGAAGGATCTCAGGTTTGGTATTAGAAGCATTGAGATATCACATCTCATGCTATAGGAAGGGTCTCAGGATTGGAATGGGATGGAGTTGGATATCACATCTCAAGCTATAGGAAGGGTCTCAGGTTTGGTATATGCATTGAGATATCACATCTCATGCTATAGGAAGGGTCTCAGGATTGGAATGGGAAGGAGTTGGATATCACATCTCATGTTATAGGAAAGATTTCAGGTTTGGTATTAGAAGCATTGAGACATCACATCTCATGTTATAGGAAGGGTCTCAGGATTAGAATGGGAAGAAGTTGGATATCACATCTCATGCTATAGGAAGGGTCTCAGGTTTGGCATAAGCATTGAGATATCACATCTCATGCTATAGGAAGGGTCTCAGGATTGGAATGGGAAGGAGTTGTATATGACATCTCATGCCATAGGAAGGGTCTCAGGTTTGGTATAAGCATTGAGATATCACATCACATGCTATAGGAAGGGTCTCAGGATTGGAATGGGAAGGACTTGGATATCACATCTCATGCTATCAGAAGGGTCTCAGGATTGGAATGGGAAGGAGTTGGATATCACATCTCATGCTAAAGGTAGGGTCTCAGGTTTGGAAGGGGAAGGATTTGGATATCACATCTCATGTTATAGGAAGGATCTCAGGTTTGGTATTAGAAGCATTGAGATATCACATCTCATGCTATCGGAAGGGTCTCAGGTTTGGAAAGGGAAGGAGTTGGATATCACATTTCATGTTAGAGGTTGGATCTCAGGTTTGGTATTAGAGGCATTGAGATATCACATCTCATGCTATCAGAAGGGTCTCAGGATTGGAATGGGAAGGAGTTGGATATCACATCTCATGCTAAAGGGAGGGTCTCAGGTTTGGAAGGGGAAGGATTGGGATATCACATCTCATGTTATAGGAAGGATCTCAGGTTTTGTATTAGAAGCATTGAGATATCACATCTCATGCTATCGGAAGTATCTCAGGTTTGGTATTAGAGGCATTGAGATATCACATCTCATGCTATCGTAAGGGTCTCAGGATTGGAATGGGAAGGAGTTGGATATCACATCTCATGCTAAAGGGAGGGTCTCGGGTTTGGAGGGGGAAGGATTTGAATATCACATCACATGTTATAGGAAGGATCTCAGGTTTGGTATTAGAAGCATTGAGATATCACATCTCATGCTATCGGAATGGTCTCAGGATTGGAATGGGAAGGAGTTGGATATCACATCTCATGCTATAGGAAGGGTCTCAGGTTTGGAATGGGAAGGAGTTGGATATCACATCTCATGTTTAAGGAAAGATCTCAGGTTTGGTATTAGAAGCATTGAGACATCACATCTCTGCAATCGGAAGTGTCTCAGGATTAGGATGGGAAGGAGTTGGATATCACATCTCATGTTATAGGAAAGATCTCAGGTTTGGTATTAGAAGCATTGAGACATCACATCTCATGTTATAGGAAGGGTCTCATGATTGGAATGGGAAGAAGTTGGATATCACATCTCATGCTATAGGAAGGGTCTCAGGTTTGGTATAAGCATTGAGATATCACATCTCATGCTATAGGAAGGGTCTCAGGATTGGAATGGGAAGGACTTGGATATCACATCTCATGCTATAGGCAGGGTCTCAGGTTTGGAAAGGGAAGGAGCTGGATGTCACATTTCATGTTAGAGGTAGGATCTCAGGTTTGGTATTAGAGGCATTGAAATATCACATCTCATGCTATCCGAAGGGTCTCAGGATTGGAATGGGAAGGAGTTGGATATCACATCTCATGCTAAAGGGAGGGTCTCAGGTTTGGCAGGGGAAGGATTTGGATATCACATCTCATGTTATAGGAAGGATCTCAGGTTTGGTATTAGAAGCATTGAGATATCACATCTCATGCTATCGGAAGTATCTCAGGTTTGGTATTAGAGGCATTGAGATTTCACATCTCATGCTATCATAAGGGTCTCAGGATTGGAATGGGAAGGAGTTGGATATCACATCTCATGCTAAAGGGAGGGTCTCAGGTTTGGAAGGGGAAGGATTTGAATATCACATCACATGTTATAGGAAGGATCTCAGGTTTGGTATTAGAGGCATTGAGATATCACATCTCATGCTATAGGAAGGGTCTCAGGATTGGAATGGGAAGGAGTTGGATATCACATCTCATGCTATAGGAAGGGTCTCAGGTTTGGAACGGGAAGGAGTTGGATATCACATCTCATGTTATAGGAAGAGTCTCAGGTTTGGTATAAGCATTGAGATATCACATCTCTGCAATCGGAAGTGTCTCAGGATTGGGATGGGAAGGATTTGGATATCACATCTCATGCTATAGGAAGAGTCTCAGGTTTGGAATGGGAAGGAGTTGGATATCACATTTCATGTTATAGGAAGAGTCTCAGGTTTGGTATAAGCATTGAGATATCACATCTCTGCAATCGGAAGTGTCTCATGATTGGAACGGGAAGCAGTTGGATATCCCATCTCATGTTATAGGACTGGTCTCAGGTTTGGTATTAGAAGCATTGAGATATCACATCGCATGCTGTAGGAAGGGTCTCAGGTTTGGAATGGGAAGGAATTGGATATCACATCTCATGTCATAGGAAGGATCTCAGGTTTGGTATTAGAAGCATTGAGATATCACATCTCATGCTATAGGAATGGTCTCAGGATTGGAATGGGAAGGAGTTGGATATTACATTCTTGCTATGGGAAGGGTCTCATGTTTGGAATTGGAAGGAGTTGGATATCACATATGCTATAGGAAGGGTCTCAGATTTGGAATGGGAAGGAGTTGGATATCACATCTCATGTTATAGGAAGGGTCTCAGGTTTGGTATAAGCATTGAGATATCACATCTCTGCTATCGGAAGTGTCTCAGGATTGGAATGGGAAGGAGTTGGATATCACATCTCATGTTATAGGAAGGGTCTCAGGTTTGGTATAAGCATTGAGATATCACATCTCTGCTATCGGAAGTGTCTAAGGATTGGAATGGGAAGGACTTGGATATCACATCTCATGCTATAGGTAGGCTCTCAGGTTTGGTAAGGGAAGGAGTTGGATATCACATTTCATGTTAGAGGAAGGATCTCAGGTTTGGTATTAGAGGCATTGAGATATCACATCTCATGCTATAGGAAGGGTCTCAGGATTGGAATGGGAAGGAGTTGGATATCACATCTCATGCTATAGGAAGGGTCTCAGGTTTGGTATAAGCATTGAGATATCACATCTCATGCTATAGGAAGGGTCTCAGGATTGGAATGGGAAGGATATGTATATGACATCTCATGCCATAGGAAGGGTCTCAGGTTTGGTATAAGCATTGAGATATCACATCTCTGCTTTTCTAAGGGTCACAGGATTGGAATCGGAAGGAGTTGGATATCCCATCTCATGTTATAGGAAGAGTCTCAGGTTTGGTATTAGAAGCATTGAGATATCACATCTCATGCTATAGGAAGTGTCTCAGGATTGGAATGGGAAGGAATTGGATATCACATCTCATGCTATAGGGAGGGTCTCAAGTTTGATATTAGAAGCATTGAGATATCACATCTCATGCTATAGGAAGGGTCTCAGGATTGGAATGGAAGGAGTTGGATATCACATCTCATGTTATAGGAAGGATCTCAGGTTTGGTATTAGAAGCATTGAGACATCACATCTCATGCTATAGGAAGGGTCTCAGGATTGTAATGGGAAGGAGTTGGATATCACATCTCATGCTATATGAAGGGTCTCAGGTTTGGTATAAGCATTGAGATATCACATCTCATGCTATAGGAAGGGTCTCAGGATTGGAATGGGAAGGAGTTGTATATGACATCTCATGCCGTAGGAAGGGTCTCAGGTTTGGTATAAGCATTGAGATATCACATCTCTGCTATCGGAAGGGTCTCAGGATTGGAATGGGAAGGAGTTGGATATCCCATCTCATGTTATAGGACGGGTCTCAGGTTTGTTATTAGAATCATTGAGATATCATATTGCATGCTATAGGAAGGGTCTAAGGATTGGAATTGGAAGGACTTGGATATCACATCTCATGCTATAGGTAGGCTCTCAGGTTTGGAAAGGGAAGGAGTTGGATATCACATTTCATGTTAGAGGAAGGATCTCAGGTTGGTATTAGAGGCATTGAGATATCACATCTCATGCTATAGGAAGGGTCTCAGGATTGGAATGGGAAGGAGTTAGATATCACATCTCATGCTATAGGAAGGGTCTCAGGTTTGGTATAAGCATTGAGATATCACATCTATGCTTTTGGAAGGGTCTCAGGATTGGAATGGGAAGGAGTTGGATATCCCATCTCATGTTTTAGGAAGGATCTCAGGTTTGGTATTAGAAGCATTGAGACATCACATCTCATGATATAGGAAGGGTCTCAGGATTGGAATGGGAAGGAGTTGGATATCACATCTTATGCTATATGAAGGGTCTCAGGTTTGGTATAAGCATTGAGATATCACATCTCATGCTATAGGAAGGGTCTCAGGATTGGAATGGGAAGGAGTTGTATATGACATCTCATGCCGTAGGAAGGGTCTCAGGTTTGGTATAAGCATTGAGATATCACATCTCTGCTATCGTAAGGGTCTCAGGATTGGAATGGGAAGGAGTTGGATATCCCATCTCATGTTATAGGAAGAGTCTCAGGTTTGGTATTAGAAGCATTGAGATATCACATCTCATGCTATAGGAAGGGTCTCAGGATTGGAATGGGAAGGAGTTGGATATCACATCTCATGCTATAGGAAGGGTCTCAGGTTTGGTATTAGAAGCATTGAGACATCACATCTCATGCTATAGGAAGGGTCTCAGGATTGGAATGGGAAGGAGTTGGATATCACATCTCATGTTATAGGAAGGATCTCAGGTTTGGTATTAGAAGCATTGAGACATCACATCTCATGCTATAGGAAGGGTCTCAGGATTGGAATGGGAAGGAGTTGTATATGACATCTCATGCCGTAGGAAGGGTCTCAGGTTTGGTATAAGCATTGAGATATCACATCTCTGCTATCGGAAGGGTCTCAGGATTGGAATGGGAAGGAGTTGGATAGCCCATCTCATGTTATAGGAAGGGTCTCATGATTGGAATGGGAAGGACTTGGATATCACATCTCATGCTATAGGAAGGCTCCCAGGTTTGGAAGGGGAAAGAGTTGGATATCACATTTCATGTTAGAGGTAGGATCTCAGGTTTGGTATTAGAGGCATTGAGATATCACATCTCATGCTATCAGAAGGGTCTCAGGATTGGAATGGGAAGGAGTTGGATATCACATCTCATGCTAAAGGGAGGGTCTCAGGTTTGGAAGGGGAAGGATTTGGATATCACATCTCATGTTATAGGAAGGATCTCAGGTTTGGTATTAGAAGCATTGAGATATCACATCTCATGCTATCAGAAGGGTCTCAGGATAGGAATGGGAAGGAGTTGGATATCACATCTCATGCTAAAGGGAGGGTCTCAGGTTTGGAAGGGGAAGGATTTGGATATCACATCTCATGTTATCGGAAGGATCTCAGGTTTGGTATTAGAAGTATTGAGATATCACATCTCATGCTATAGGAAGGGTCTCAGGATTGGAATGGGAACGAGTTGGATATCACATCTCATGCTAAAGGAAGGGTCTCAGGTTTGGTAGAAGCATTGAGATATCACATCTCATGCTATAGGAAGGGTCTCAGGATTGGAATGGGAAGGACTTAGATATCACATATCATGCTATAGGGAGGGTCTCAGTTTTGATATTAGAAGCATTGCGATATCACATCTCATGCTATCGGAAGTGTCTCAGGATTGGAATGGGAATGAGCTGGATATCACATCTCATGCTAAAGGAAGGGTCTCAGGTTTGGAACGGGACGGAGTTGGATATCACATCTCATGTTATAGGAAGGGTCTCAGGTTGGTATAAGCATTGAGATATCACATCTCTGCTATCGGAAGTGTCTCAGGATTGGAATGGGAAGGAGTTGGATATCCCATCTCATGTTATAGGACGGGTCTCAGGTTTGTTATTAGAATCATTGAGATATCATATTGCATGCTGTAGAAAGGGTCTAAGGATTGGAATGGGAAGGACTTGGATATCACATCTCATGCTATAGATAGGCTCTCAGGTTTGGAAAGGGAAGGAGTTGGATATCACATTTCATGTTAGAGGAAGGATCTCAGGTTTGGTATTAGAGGCATTGAGATATCACATCTCATCCTATAGGAAGGGTCTCAGGTTGGAATTGGAAGGAGTTGGATATCACATCTCATGTTATAGGAAGGGTCTCAGGATTGGAATGGGAAGGACTTGGATATCACATCTCATGCTATAGGAAGGCTCTCAGGTTTGGAATTGGAAGGAGTTGGATATCACATCTCATGTTATAGGAAGGGTCTCATGATTGGAATGGGAAGAAGTTGGATATCACATCTCATGCTATAGGAAGGGTCTCAGGTTTGGTATAAGCATTGAGATATCACATCTCATGCTATAGGAAGGGTCTCAGGATTGGAATGGGAAGGACTTGGATATCACATCTCATGCTATAGGCAGGGTCTCAGGTTTGGAAAGGGAAGGAGTTGGATGTCACATTTCATGTTAGAGGTAGGATCTCAGGTTTGGTATTAGAGGCATTGAGATATCACATCTCATGCTATCGGAAGTATCTCAGGTTTGGTATTAGAGGCATTGAGATATCACATCTCATGCTATCATAAGGGTCTCAGGATTGGAATGGGAAGGAGTTGGATATCACATCTCATGCTAAAGGGAGGGTCTCAGGTTTGGAAGGGGAAGGATTTGAATATCACATCACATGTTATAGGAAGGATCTCAGGTTTGGTATTAGAGGCATTGAGATATCACATCTCATGCTATCGGAAGGGTCTCAGGATTGGAATGGGAAGGAGTTGGATATCACATCTCATGCTATAGGAAGGGTCTCAGGTTTGGAACGGGAAGGAGTTGGATATCACATCTCATGTTATAGGAAGAGTCTCAGGTTTGGTATAAGCATTGAGATATCACATCTCTGCAATCGGAAGTGTCTCAGGATTGGGATGGGAAGGATTTGGATATCACATCTCATGCTATAGGAAGGGTCTCAGGTTTGGAACGGGAAGGAGTTGGATATCACATCTCATGTTATAGGAAGAGTCTCAGGTTTGGTATAAGCATTGAGATATCACATCTCTGCAATCGGAAGTGTCTCAGGATTGGAACGGGAAGGAGTTGGATATCCCATCTCATGTTATAGGAAGAGTCTCAGGTTTGGTATTAGAAGCATTGAGATATCACATCTCATGCTATAGGAAGGGTCTCAGGATTGGAATGGGAAGGAGTTGGATATCACATCTCATGCTATAGGAAGGGTCTCAGGTTTGGTATTAGAAGCATTGAGACATCACATCTCATGCTATAGGAAGGGTCTCAGGATTGGAATGGGAAGGAGTTGGATATCACATCTCATGTTATAGGAAGGATCTCAGGTTTGGTATTAGAAGCATTGAGACATCACATCTCATGCTATAGGAAGGGTCTCAGGATTGGAATGGGAAGGAGTTGTATATGACATCTCATGCCGTAGGAAGGGTCTCAGGTTTGGTATAAGCATTGAGATATCACATCTCTGCTATCGGAAGGGTCTCAGGATTGGAATGGGAAGGATTTGGATAGCCCATCTCATGTTATAGGAAGGGTCTCATGATTGGAATGGGAAGGACTTGGATATCACATCTCATGCTATAGGAAGGCTCCCAGGTTTGGAAGGGGAAAGAGTTGGATATCACATTTCATGTTAGAGGTAGGATCTCAGGTTTGGTATTAGAGGCATTGAGATATCACATCTCATGCTATCAGAAGGGTCTCAGGATTGGAATGGGAAGGAGTTGGATATCACATCTCATGCTAAAGGGAGGGTCTCAGGTTTGGAAGGGGAAGGATTTGGATATCACATCTCATGTTATAGGAAGGATCTCAGGTTTGGTATTAGAAGCATTGAGATATCACATCTCATGCTATCAGAAGGGTCTCAGGATAGGAATGGGAAGGAGTTGGATATCACATCTCATGCTAAAGGGAGGGTCTCAGGTTTGGAAGGGGAAGGATTTGGATATCACATCTCATGTTATCGGAAGGATCTCAGGTTTGGTATTAGAAGTATTGAGATATCACATCTCATGCTATAGGAAGGGTCTCAGGATTGGAATGGGAACGCGTTGGATATCACATCTCATGCTAAAGGAAGGGTCTCAGGTTTGGTAGAAGCATTGAGATATCACATCTCATGCTATAGGAAGGGTCTCAGGATTGGAATGGGAAGGACTTAGATATCACATATCATGCTATAGGGAGGGTCTCAGTTTTGATATTAGAAGCATTGAGATATCACATCTCATGCTATAGGAAGGGTTTTAGGTTTGGTATACGCATTGAGATATCACATCTCATGCTATAGGAAGGGTCTCAGGATTGGAATGGGAAGGATCTGTAGATGTGATATCTCAATCTGTATACCAAACCTAAAACCCTTCCTATAGCATGAGATGTGATATCCAACTCCTTCCCATTCCAATCCTGAGACCCTTCCTATAGCATGAGATGTGATATCCAATGGCTCTAATACCAAACCTGAGATCCTTCCTCTAACATGAAATGTGATATCCAACTCCTTCCCTTTCCAAACCTGAGAGCCTACCTATAGCATGAGATGTGATATCCAAGTCCTTCCCATTCCAATCCTTAGACCCTTCCTACAGCATGCAATATGATATCTCAATGATTCTAATAACAAACCTGAGACCCGTCCTATAACATGAGATGTGATATCCAACTCCTTCCCATTCCAATCCTGAGACACTTCCGATAGCAGAGATGTGATATCTCAATGCTTATACCAAACCTGAGACCCTTCCTATAACATGAGATGTGATATCCAATTCCTTCCCATTCCAAACCTGAGACCCTTCCTACAGCATGTGATGTGATATCTCAATGCTTCTAATACCAAACCTGAGACCAGTCCTATAACATAAGATGGGATATCCAACTCCTTCCCGTTCCATACCTGAGACCCTTCCTATAGCATGAGATGTGATATCCAACTCCTTCCCATCCCAATCCTGAGACACTTCCGATTGCAGAGATGTGATATCTCAATGCTTATACCAAATCTGAGAATCTTCCTATAACATGAGATGTGATATCCAACTCCTTCCCGTTCCAAACCTGGGATCCTTCCTATAGCATGAGATGTGATATCCAACTCCTTCCCATTCCAATCCTGAGACCCTTCCGATAGCTTGAGATGTGATATCTCAATGCTTCTAATATCAATACTGAGACCCTCCCTATAGCATGAGATGTGATATCTAAGTCCTTCCCATTCCAATCCTGAGACCCTTCCGATAGCAGAGATGTGATATCTCAATGCTTATACCAAACCTGAGACCCTTCCTATAGCATGAGATGTGATATCCAACTCCTTCCCATTCCAATCCTGAGACCCTTCCTATAGCATGATATGTGAAATCTCAATGCTTCTACCAAAACTGAGACCCTTCCTTTAGCATGAGATGTGATATCCAACTCCTTCCCATTCCAATCCTGAGACCAGTCCTATAGCATGAGATGTGATATCTCAATGCTTCTAATACCAAACCTGAGATACTTCCTATAACATGAGATGTGATATCCAACTCCTTCCCATTCCAATCCTGAGACCCTTCCTATAGCATGAGATGTGATATCTCAATGCTTCTAATACCAAACCTGAGATCCTTCCGATAGCATGAGATGTGATATCTCAATGCTTCTAATACCAAACCTGAGATCCTTCCTATAACATGAGATGTGATATCCAAATCCTTCCCCTTCCGAACCTGAGACCCTCCCTTTAGCATGAGATGTGATATCCAACTCCTTCCCATTCCAATCCTGATACCCTTCTGATAGCATGAGATGTGATATCTCAGTGCCTCTAATACCAAACCTGAGATCCTACCTCTAACATGAAATGTGATATCCAACTCCTTCCCTTTCCAAACCTGAGAGCCTTCCTAAAGCATGAGATGTGATATCCAAGTCCTTCCCATTCCAATCCTGAGACCCTTCCTATAACATGAGATGTCATATCCAACTCCTTCCCATTCCAACCTGAGACCCTTCCTATAGCATGAGATGGGATATCCAACTCCTTCTTATGCCAAACCTGAGACCCTTCCTATGGGATGATATGTGATATCCAACTCCTTGCCATTCAAATCCTGAGACCCTTCCTATAGCATGAGAAGGGATATCCAACTCCTTCCCAATCCAATCCTGAGACCCTTCCGATAGCAGAGATGTGATATCTCAACGCTTCTACCAAACCTGAGACCCTTCCTATAACATGAGATGTGATATCCAATTCCTTCCCATTCCAAACCTGAGACCCTTCCTATTAGATGAGATGTGATATCCAACTCCTTCCCATTCCAACCCTGAGACCCTTCCTATACCATGAGATGTGATATCTCAATGCTTCTAATACCAAACCTGGGTCCCGTCCTATAACATGAGATATGATATACAAATCCTTCCCCTTCCAAACCTGAGACCCTTCCTTTAGCATGAGATGTGATATCCAAATACTTCCCATTCCAATCCTAAAACCCTTCCTATAGCATGAGATGTGATATCTCAATGTTTCTAATAAAAAACCTGAGACCCTTCCTATAGCAAGAGATGCGATATCCAAATCCTTCCCATTCCAATCCTGAGACCCTTCCTATAACATGAGATGTGATATCCAAATCCTTCCCATTCCAACCTGAGACCCTTCCTATAGCATGAGAAGGGATATCCAACTCCTTCCTAATCCAATCCTGAGACCCTTCCGATAGCAGAGATGTGATATCTCAATGCTTATACCAAACCTGAGACCCTTCCTATGGCATGAGATGTGATATCCAACTCCTTGCCATTCAAATCCTGAGACCCTCCCTATAACAAGAGATGTCATATCCAACTCCTTCCCATTCCAAACCTGAGACCCTTCCTTTAGCATGAGATGTAATATCCAAATCCTTCACATTTCAATCCGGAGACCCTTCCGATAGCATGAGATGTGATATCTCAATGCTTCAAAAACCAAACATGAGAACCATCCTATAACATGAGAAATGAAATCCAAATCCTTCCCTTCCCAAACCTGAGACTCTTCCTATAGCATGAGATGTGATATCTCAATGCTTCTACCAAACCTGAAACCCTTCCTATAGCATGAGATGTGATATCCAACTCCTTCCCATTCAAATCCTGAGACTCTTCCTATAGCATGAGATGTGATATCACAATGCTTCTAATACCAAACCTGAGACCCGTCCTATAACATGAGATGTGATATCCAAATCCTTCCCCTTCCAAACCTTAGACCCTTCCTTTATCATGAGATGTGATATCCAAGTCCTTCCCATTCCATTCCTGAGACCCTTCCTATAGCATGAGATGTGATATCTCAATGCTTCTAATACCAAACCTGAGACCCTATCTTTAGCATGAGATGTGATATCCAACTCCTTCCCATTCCAATCCTGATACCCTTCTGATAGCATGAGATGTGATATCTCAATGCCTCTAATACCAAACCTGAGATCCTACCTCTAACATGAAATGTGATATCCAACACCTTCCCTTTCCAAACCTGAGAGCCTTCCTACAGCATGAGAGGTGATATCCAAGTCCTTCCCATTCCAATCCTGAGACCCTTCCTATAACATGAGATGTCATATCCAACTCCTTCCCATTCCAGCCTGAGACCCTTCCTATAGCATGAGATGGGATATCCAACTCCTTCTTATGCCAAACCTGAGACCCTTCCTATGGCATGATATGTGATATCCAACTCCTTGCCATTCCAAACCTGAGACCCTTCCTATTGGATGAGATGTGATATCCAACTCCTTCCCATTCCAACCCTGAGACCCTTCCGATAGCAGAGATGTGATATCTCAACGCTTCTACCAAACCTGAGACCCTTCTTATAACATGAGATGTGATATCCAACTCCTTTCCATTCCAAACCTGAGACCCTTCCTATTGGATGAGATGTGATATCCAACTCCTTCCCATTCCAACCCTGAGACCCTTCCAATACCATGAGATGTGATATCTCAATGCTTCTAATACCAAACCTGGGTCCCGTCCTATAACATGAGATATGATATCCAAATCCTTCCCCTTCCAAACCTGAGACCCTTCCTTTAGCATGAGATGTGATATCCAAATACTTCCCATTCCAATCCTAAAACCCTTCCTATAGCATGAGATGTGATATCTCAATGTTTCTAATAAAAAACCTGAGACCCTTCCTATAGCAAGAGATGCGATATCCAAATCCTTCCCATTCCAATCCTGAGACCCTTCCTATAACATGAGATGTGATATCCAACTCCTTCCCATTCCAACCTGAGACCCTTCCTATAGCATGAGAAGGGATATCCAACTCCTTCCCAATCCAATCCTGAGACCCTTCCGATAGCAGAGATGTGATATCTCAATGCTTATACCAAACCTGAGACATTTCCTATGGCATGAGATGTGATATCCAACTCCTTGCCATTCAAATCCTGAGACCCTCCCTATAACAAGAGATGTCATATCCAACTCCTTCCCATTCCAAACCTGAGACCCTTCCTTTAGCATGAGATGTAATATCCAAATCCTTCACATTCCAATCCGGAGACCCTTCCTATAGCATGAGATGTGATATCTCAATGCTTCTAATACCAAACATGAGATCCTTCCTATAACATGAGATGTGAAATCCAAATCCTTCCCTTCACAAACCTGAGACTCTTCCTATAGCATGAGATGTGATATCTCAATGCTTCTACCAAACCTGAAACCCTTCCTATAGCATGAGATGTGATATCCAACTCCTTCCCATTCCAATCCTGAGACACTTCCTATAGCATGAGATGTGATATCACAATGCTTCTAATACCAAACCTGAGACCCGTCCTATAACATGAGATGTGATATCCAAATCCTTCCCCTTCCAAACCTTAGACCCTTCCTTTATCATGAGATGTGATATCCAAGCCCTTCCCATTCCATTCCTGAGACCCTTCCTATAGCATGAGATGTGATATCTCAATGCTTCTAATACCAAACCTGAGACCCTTCCTATAACATGAGATGTGATATCCAAGTCCTTCCCATTCCAATCCTGAGACCCTTCCTATAGCATGAGATGTGATATCCTAGTCCTTCCCATTCCAATCCTGAGACCCTTCCGATAGCAGAGATGTGATATCTCAATGCTTATACCAAACCTGAGACCCTTCCTATGGCATGAGATGTCATATACAACTCCTTCCCATTCCAATCCTGAGACCCTTCCTATAGCATGATATGTGATATCTCAATGCTTATACCAAACCTGAGACCCTTCCTATAGCATGAGATGTGATATCCAACTCCTTCCCATTCCAATCCTGATACCCTTCCTATAACATGAGATGTGATGTCTCAATGCTTCTAATACCAAACATGAGATCCTTCCTATGGCATGAGATGTCATATAAAACTCCTTCCCATTCCATTCCTGAGACCCTTCCTATAGCATGAGATATGATATCCAACTCCTTCCCATTCCAATCCTGAGACCTTTCCTATAGCATGAGATGTGATATCTCAATGCTTCTAATAACAAACCTGAGATCCTTCCTATAACATGAGATGTGATATCCAAATCCTTCCCCTTCCAAACCAGAGACCCTCCCTTTAGCATGAGATGTGTTATCCAACTCCTTCCCATTCCAATCCTGAGACTGTTCTGATAGCATGAGATGTGATATCTCATTGCTTCTAATACCAAACCTGAGATCCTTCCGATAGCATGAGATGTGATATTTTTTTTTTTTTTTTTTTTTTTATTATTTTTATTGGCATAAATGCCTTTAAAAAAGGAGAACAGATATTTGCAATGCAGTCTATTCCCTCTTCTCTCCTCGAATGACCAGGTGGCTCTCGTCTGTTTACACCTTAACAGCGTATGTTTGTAAGTCGCGTTCGATCCTTCGCCAGTTGAGGGCCTCTTTGGTGCCGCCTCACAGTTTTACTTTGTTTTAGGTGTTATGTCAATAGGTTTTTCAGCAGACTCAGGAAACGAATTAGCGCATAGTTCAGGTGTTTCTCCCGGCTATCAAACAGGGCTTGCCACCAGTCGTCCGCACTTGGCGTTTGAAATTTCATTAGATACGGGCCTAATGTCAGTGTTCTCTCCCCGTGTAATCTCTGACAGTGGAGTGTCAGATGTTTTAGAGTTTCTTCCTTTTGATTACAGAATCTACATACCGCATTGGGGTCTTCAGTCTTACGTAGTTCTCTAGACCACTCTCTTGTTTTAAATGCGTTTAGTCTAAAGTGAAGAAACAAGGTTCTGCTACCATTGTCTGGGAACAGATCAATATAAGGCTGAAGAGTGTTTAGATTTCTTGCTTCACTCGGCACCTCTTTCATTAAGTTGTTAGCTGATCTTAAGGTCCCAGTCATGATCCAGTCCAATCGCCAGATCTTGGTTTTTGCAGCGTCCGGATTATCGTGTAGGGTTTTTTGGTCGATGTCATAAAATGCCAAAATTTCCTCACAGCGTTTGTACCACAGCGATAGCAGACAGTTAGGATTTCCTTTACTAGGATTTTGTAATATTTCGAATTGCAAGGCCACTTTCTTCATGGTCATCTTTCTGAAGAGGCTCAGCAGGTTCCAACTAACTCGTGCATTAATTGATATTAAGTTTAACTCGTATCTGATGCACACAGTTGATGTACCCTTCGGTAATTGCAAAACTTTTACCCAGAAGATGTTTTCTAGGGTAGACCAGACATCGGCGGAACATCCGAGAGCATTTTCTGCACCAAAGATCAAAGCCGGCACTACCTTTTGGCAGTAAAAGTTCCTTACTGGTTTCATTGAAAATTTTCCATATTTCTTATGTAATATGCTGGCTTGGCATGCAAATTGCCGGCATTTGGTTTTGGCTACCTGTTCCCATTGACTATCATTCAGGCTTGAGTTAATTTGCATGCCTAGATATCTTGAGTTTGTTGTGTTGTTTAGCCATTCCTTTCCCAAGTGCCATTTAGGTTTTTTGTGCTTTGATGTTTTCAAGTTTTGCATTGTTAGCACCTCGCACTTCTTTTTGTTAATTTGTAAGCCATTTGCACTCGCGTATTGATCTACTGCATCGATCTTTCGTTGTAGCCCTATAGGTGTTACATCTAGCAATATTAGGTCATCGGCGTATAGCATCCAGCTTAATGGGGCTCCGTGTATTTTTGGAGAGAAGGAGCGTACGCTGTCAATGGCTCCTCCAATGTCCGATAAGAATAAGTTAAATATTATAGCAGCCAGTGGGCAACCCTGTTTGACCCCGCGAAAGGTGTATATCGCTTTGGATAGGGTGCCTTTTTGATCTAGGCGGATATTAATGCTTGTGCCAGTGTGGAGCTCTTTGATGGCCGCTATCAGATCTTCCGGGCATTCCCACGACTTCATTTTCTCCCATAGTAGCTCTCTATCTATGCTATCAAAGGCATGTGAGAAGTCTATCAGTGCGAGGTACACCTTGGATCTTGTTCTTATGGCTTCCATTTTGAGAAGATTGATTAGGAGGAGATTCAAGGCGCAACCTACCCCCTTGACAAAGCCAGTCTGTCGTGAATCCAGGTGATTTGATTCAGCTGCCCATTTCACAAGTTGTTGTTGTAGGAGAGTCGCATACACTTTGCCTAACACATCTAACAGCGCGATGGGTCGATAATTTGTTGGATCAGATCGATTCCCTTTCTTAAAGATTGGGATGATTATTGCACATTTCCATGAGTCCGGGCTTTTACAATTAGCTGCTATTCTTTTAAACATCGTGTGGCATATCTCAGCCCACAGCTCTGGGTTTTCTTTGATTGTGTGGTTTGTTAGACCGTCCGGACCAGGTGCTCTTGAGGAGCTAGCTCTTTTTATTATCTCCTTGATATCATTTCTCTCAAATTCCAACTTCCATTTTTCTCGGATAGGTGATGATGTCACGGCTGCGGTGGTTCTCTTGCTGTATAACTTCGAGAAGTGATGTGTCCATTCAGCTTCAGTAATGGCGTTTGTCAGTACTGCCATTTGGGGGGCTCCTTCGTTGTTGATTATCTTCCAGAAAGCAGAGGAGTTTTTATTTTGCAGTTTTTCCATAATTAGTTCTGCATCATTTTGCATCATGTCCGCTTTATGTGATCGTAGCCAGTTTTTATACTTTTGTTTGCACTCTCTTTTTGCAGTTAAATAACTATTGGCATCAGTTTTCGATAGATGTCTTATTTGCGCTCTTAATTCTCTCTTTCTTTTTCTCAGCTCTAGATCAAATTTGTGTCTTGCGACAAAGCCACGAGCTTTGGATCCTTGATGTTTTTCTTTGAAATCGTCTAAGAGATGGATGTAATCAGTCTCTTTTTGCTCGACTACATATGAGGTTAGTATATTTTTAACCTCTGTTTTTTTTAGTTTCAGTCTGACCCTATTGGATTCAATCATTACCGGGAATTTCCATGTTGTAAGTTTAGCTCCATAAGCTGTGATGCATGACAGAATAACTAAGTCATGATCACTGTTGGTCATAGGATGCACCTCGAGGGAAGTTGCGTATTGATGTATTTTCTCGCTGACGTAAAAGTAATCAAGCGTCGATCGTTGTGTGCCTCTGGACCAGGTTGGTTGAGCTGGAATATCACCTGCTATGTTACCATTCATCAGCAAGAGGTTTCTTAGCTCCATCTCTGTCGCCCATTTACTGGCGAGTTGTGATTTATTGGTGTTTTTTGGCTCTAGTTTGTTGTTTGTTGATAGGCAATTCATATTCAAATCTCCACAAATCACTATATCGACGCCAACATCTGCTTCGAGCCAATCGTCTATGACAGTTGTAACTTGATCTATGTATTCGTTGCCGCTTGTAGTCTTGTGATTCCAATATAGATTCAGGATGTGGGTTTTCTTGTTTCCTAAGTTGCTTTGTGCAATTGTCGTGGCCTGAATGTAGGGAGTCACGTTTTCAGTGTTGAGAATTTGATACCCAGAACTTTTTTTAATCAAGGTAATAAGGCCTGCCATGGGCCTACCCGTCAGTTGTTTGATAGCTGGATTAAATGCAATCTCATATTCTCCAGAGATGGGGTGTTTGTCCAGCCACGTTTCTTGAAGGCACACAACATCCAGCCCCGGAAAGGAGCTCTCTTGATATAGGTGCACAAATCCTCTGGTGTTCCAGGAGCCGAACTTGACTGTCGGGGGCGGATTTTCCAGTTGGCATTAGCTTCGAGTTGTTTTGTTCAGGGCTTTTGCCAGCCACCCCCAGTTATCCGATGATTCGTTTTCATTGTTTTCCTGTTCGGCAGTACAGTTTTTTTTGTTTAGAGCTTGGGTGCCAGTAATAGTGATTTGAATTTGTTCCACCATGTCATTTTGGACATGTTCCGCGTTTCCTAAACCACACTCGCTATTGGTGCGCTGAATTCTGTTAAGTTGTCCAGCCTCTTGCTTTTTCTCAGGGCTCTTCACTTCGTTATTTTTCTTCCAGAAGGATGAGACTAACTGTGGTTCTGTAGTTTTGTGAGAATAGGTTTTGTGATTTTCTTCGTTATTTAATTCCAGAATGTCGAATCCAAGTGACATCAGCTCTGGCGTTGCATCCAGGATACTGTCGGTTATCATTTTTGATTTTAGATGTATTAGTACAAGGTCGTTTTGACCTTCCTGTGGGAATTCCACTGTTTTGATGTCGTACGATTGTATCGTTCTCAGACGCGGGACGCAGTGAAGTAATCGTAGAACATTGTTACGGTTCATGATCACGTCATCTTGACTTTCCAAGCTTTCAATCTTTATTTTATAAGTAAATGTGGAAGTTTTGCTTCCTAGGTGTTCATTTTGGTAAGAGTCTCTTCTTTTGTGTTCTCCAGGCATTTGTTTTGCTGCGGGAGCTTTGATCACCAGAGGTCCTGTCCCGTAACACTTGTTTGGTGCAAATTTTCGAACCTCTTCGTGAGGCTCTCGAATAGTCTTCCTGAATTCAGGTTCGGGCAGACTTTTGGGTATTTTAATGTTTTGGCAATCTCTATCCTCATTTTTCTTTAGCGTCATTTCTCGTCTTTCTGTCAAAGTGAGGAATGTGGTACTAGCCTCAACCAGTGGGGCTTTTTCGGTGTTTACGATCTTGGGAATCATTGAGCAAGTTCTTTGTGGCGTTGTAGTATGTGAGGACAACAGTGTAGATGTTGATTTTTGTTCCATATTCGTATTTACCGTGTCTCGGAGAGGGGCATTGAGACTTGAAGTTGACTCAGGTGAGTTCTTGTGGTCAATTGGCTCTAATTCATCAATGTCTTCGTAAGTTGACATATTTATCAGCTCGTTCATTTGTTCAACTTCCTTGTTAGATTCTTCGCTTTTTTGGTTAGAGAGCTCAGTTGTTGCCTCCTTTTCTGAGCTCTTTTTGTCCAGAATTGGATCCGCAGTTTTTATATTCTGATTTACGGTTACGTTTACTGTTTTTATGTTACGTAAGAACTTTCTGGAGTTGTTGCCACGTCGAGAGTTCTTAATGCATTGATTTTTTGTTTTTTTGATTTGAGATTCCTTTCTTATTGGGTTTGGGGGTGTCCCCGTAGTTTGTTTAGTGTTTTGCTTGAAAATCGCAAAGATGCCATTATTTCTTTCAGTTTCAGAATCAAGCTGCCCGTGGGCGCAATCTTGCAGTCTGGCACGATTCTCAATTTCAGTTGAGGTAGTTGGTAGTTGGGGATCAAGAGAGGCCGGATTCAATATCGATCTTGTTTTGTCTAAGATTGTTTGAAAACAAGGCTTGTTTAGTTGATCCTGTGAGTATGTATTAGGCGAGGTGATTTTTGTGACGTTGTCAATTAGTTCAGGATTTCTTATCTCCTCCGAACTTGTGTCATTGTGCAAATTTATCTGCTGTGTGACATCGTCTTTGGTTAGATCTATGGATAGAGGCAGAGGGCTAGTCACCCTTTGGATTTCGGTTGATATGCTCTCGGCTTGTTGCAATGGAGAAACTCGTTTATTCAGGTCGGGCTCCAGGTTGGGAGTCACCTGCGAGCTTGTTTTGGTGTTCTTACAGTTCCGCTCTTGAGATTCCGGTCGGGTGATGATTCGTTCTTCGTCGGCAGGCTCCGTTGTAATTTTCCTTGTTTTTAGAAGGTTAAGTGCTTCTTTAGCGACTTCTGCCAGTAACTTTTTTTCCGATCCATTCGTTTTCCTTTGGTCCAGAAGGGTAGTCAAGTGAGTCTCAATTCTTTTGTTGGAGTCTCGTTGCACTTGGTTTGTTAGTGTAATTTCCATGTCCAGACCTACCAATTTTGAGTTGATCATTGCAACTAGTGTTGACAGATCTCTGAGGTTCCCGTCTACTTGCTCATATAGTTTTAAAAACGGAGCTATAGATATTGCAAGAGAAGACATTACAAGTGGTTGAATCTCTTTCATTATGCAACCAACAAGTTCAGAGGAGAGCTCCTCGTGCTTATTTAGTCGGGGTTGTTGCATTCGAGGTTTGAGGCGCCTCGGTGTATTGTGCTGATACTCTGAGTAAGAAGAGTCAGATGATGATGACGACGGAAGGTGGGGTGATTGTCTCATCTCTGGGAGACCTTCGTAGCTAGGTGAGAGTGTTGGGGGTCTCGTTACAGTTTGTAAAGGGATTTTTTTGCCTTTTCTCTGTGAACACGGTAGGGTAGGAGATCGACTGTACTCGATACGCCTACGTTTCCCATAGGCGTTTTTCCATTGAGATAGAGCCGGCGCTCCCAAGGTCTCCTTCATTACGTCTACAATATCTTCTATAGCGTCGATAACATTAGATTCTTGGATCGGGGAGACCAAACTATCTTTTACTATGGCACCTCGTGTTTTGTTTATTAGTGTGATGTCGTTTAAGATCTTGTTAACGACCTCCAATGAGTTTCTCCTGTTGGATCCCGAGACAATAGGCTCTTTATTGCGTAGGGGCTCAGTTGTGTCATGATTTGCTTGGTGGAAAACCTCATCGTCATTTGAGGCACCAACGCAAGTGTCCGTGAGTCCCGTTTTTTGCTTTGGATGCAGATGTACTTCTCCATTTGCTTGCAAGTTCTTCAAAGAAGTTGTGGAGGCATCGTGTCTATTTGTGAGTGGGCTTGCTTTCGTCGCTTCCATCTCGGCGCCCTCCGATAAGGAGCCACGTTCATCAAGTGTCAAGACCTGGCTCCTCTCGATTTCTAAAGGTAAATTACGGGGTGAACCATTAATACCTGGCTCGCCCTCGCAGTTTACGTTGCTCAGAGGCACGCTTTGAAATACACCTTCTTGGTTTCCTTCTGTGTCGGTGAGAGCAAGGTCTAACGCCGCTGGGCAGCGTGCTATCCAGTTTTGGCCCACATTCTGTAGACTTATGGTGTCTCGCTGGTTATTGATAATAGCATCGGTAGTCTTCAGGAGTTCTTCTCTTGATTGAGTCTGATCTGTGTCTTGGTCGAGGTATTGTATGTTGTCGGGGTCAGAAGCTGGTGATAAACAATTAGTCTCCCCCGTGTAGTCGTCATCACCATCAGACTTACCATCGAGTTTACAATTGGGCTTGGTCGACTGCCGCCGTAGGGGTTTACGTGAGTTAGCTAGCGAGTTCCATCTTCGCAGCTGTGATCTTGTGTGCGGATGTGTCAGGCTTTCCGCCGGTATTTGGCCAGCAGACAGCGTTCTAATTGTTGCTGATCGGTCCGCATTAGGGTTCCCGTTGTGGCCTTGTATATCAGCCATCCTCCTTTTGGTATAAGTGCTCGAGACTCTACGGCTGTGTAGTTAAATCAGCTCAGTTTTGGAGTAGTCACTAAACTATGGGGGATTTAGGGATCGAGAGGGTCAGGCACCTCGCAGACTCCCGATATAGCCCTGCCCAGGTAATGGACTATATCTATCAGGCGATTTTTGGTTGGCTTATGAGAGTATATTGAGTTGGATATCTGCTTAAAGTACGGGATTAGCTCACCTTGTGTGCCCGATGCAGTGGTCTCAGCTCGGGATAATATCTCCCAGATGTATGGAATCCGTTAGTCTGTTAGCCTTGTCTTGTCTTGCACCCGTCCAGCGCCGAACAGCCGCACAACAGCCAGTAGACTTTACTCCCCCGGGCCTAACGCCACAAGGGTAGACTGGCCCGATTTTGTGGGCAGGGGATGTCACGTGAGCAGTCACGTGAGTTTCACTGAGCTCCGCCCCCTCCTGGGAGCGAGTGATTGCCGTGCGTGAGTTTTAGGAAACTCCCAACGCAGATTCAAGGGCGCAGTGTAAAAGCGTTCGTCTGCAAAAGGAAATGCTTCTCTGCAATGTGAGAAGACTGCATGTGATGTGATATTTCAATTCTTCTAATACCAAACCTGAGATCCTTCCTATAACACGAGATGTGATATTCAAATCTTTCCCCTTCCAAACCTGAGACCCTCCCTTTAGCATGAGATGTGATATCCAACTCCTTCCCATTCCAATCCTGAGATCCTTCCTATAACATGAGATGTGATATCCAACTCCTTCCCATTCCAATCCTGAGACCCTTCCTATAGCATGAGATGTGATGTCTCAATGCTTCTAATACCAAATCTGAGATCCTTCCTATAACATGAGATGTGATATCCAACTCCTTCCATTCCAATCCTGAGACCCTTCCTATAGCATGGGATGTGATATTTCAATGCTTATACCAAACCTGAGACCCTTCCTATAGCATGAGATGTGATATCCAAATCCTTCCCATTCCAATCGTGAGACCCTTCCTATAGCATGAGATGTGATATCTCAATGCCTCTAATACCAAACCTGAGATCCTTCCTCTAACATGAAATGTGATATCCAAATCCTTCCCTTTCCAAACCTGAGAGCCTACCTATATTATGAGATGTGATATCCAACTCCTTCCCATTCCAATCCTGAGACCCTTCGTATAGCATGAGATGTGATATCTCAATGCTTATACCAAACCTGAGACCCTTCCTATATCATGAGATGTGATATCCAAATCCTTCCCATTCCAATCCTGAGACCCTTCCTATAGCATGAGATGTGATATCTCAATGCCTCTAATACCAAACCTGAGATCCTTCCTTGAACATGAAATGTGATATCCCACTCCTTCCCTTTCCAAACTTGAGAGTCTACCTATAGCATGAGATGTGATATCCAAGTCCTTCCCATTCCAATCCTTAGACACTTCCTACAGCATGAGATGTGATATCTCAATGATTCTATTACCAAACCTGAGACCCGTCCTATAACATGAGATGGGATATCCAACTCCTTCCCATTTCAATCCTGAGAAACTTCCGATAGCAGAGATGTGATATCTCAATGCTTAGACCAAACCTGAGACCCTTCCTATAACATGAGATGTGATATCCAACTCCTTCCCGTTCCAAACCTGAGACCCTTTCTATAGCAAGAATCTAATATCCAACTCCTTCCCATTCCAATCCTGAGACCATTCCTATAGCATGAGATGTGATATCTCAATGCTTCTAATACCAAACCTGAGATCCTTCCTATAACATGAGATGTGATATCCAAATCCTTCCCCTTCCAAACCAGAGACCCTCCCTTTAGCATGAGATGTGATATCCAACTCCTTCGCATTCCAATCCTGAGACATTTCTGATAGCATGAGATGTGATATCTCAATGCCTCTAATACCAAACCTGAGATCCTACCTCTAACATGAAATGTGATATCCAACTCCTTCCCCTTGCAAACCTGAGAGCCTTCCTATAGCATGAGATGTGATATCGAAGTATTTCCCATTCCAATCCTGAGACCCTACCTATAACATGAGATGTGATATCCAACTCCTTCCCATTCCAACCTGAGACCCTTCTGATAGCATGAGATGTGATATTCAATGCCTCTAATACCAAACCTGAGATCCTACCTCTAACATGAAATGTGATATCCAACTCCTTCCCTTTCCAAACGTGAGAGCCTCCCTATAGCATGAGATGGGATATTCAAGTCCTTCCCATTCCAATCCTGAGACCCTTCCTATAGCATGAGATGTGATATCTCAATGCTTCTAATACCAAACCTGAGACCCTTCCTATAACATAAGATGGGATATCCAACTCCTTCCCATTCCAATCCTGAGACCCTTCCGATAGCAGAGATGTGATATCTCAATGCTGATACCAAACCTGAGACCCTTCCTATGGCATGAGATGTCATATACAACTCCTTCCCATTCCAATCCTGAGACCCTTCCTATAGCATGAGATGTGATATCTCAATGCTTATACCAAACCTGAGACCCTTCCTATAGCATGAGATGTGATATCCAACTCCTTCCCATTCCAATCCTGAGACCCTTCCTATAACATGAGATGTGATATCCAACTCCTTCCCATTCCAATCCTGAGACCCTTCCTATAGCATGAGATGTGATATCCAAATCCTTCCCATTCCAATCGTGAGACCCTTCCTATAGCATGAGATGTGATATCCAAAACCTTCCCTTTCCAAAACTGAGAGCCTACCTATAGCATGAAATGTGATATCCAACTCCTTCCCATTCCAATCCTGAGACCCTTCCTATAGCATGAGATTTGATATCTCAATGCTTATACCAAACCTGAGACCCTTCCTATAGCATGAGATGTGATATCCAAATCCTTCCCATTCCAATCCTGAGACCCTTCCTATAGCATGAGATGTGATATCCAAATCCTTCCCCTTCCAAACCTGAGACCCTCCCTTTAGCATGAGATGTGATATCCAACTCCTTCCCATTCCAATCCTGAGACCCTTCTGATAGCATGAGATGTTATATCTCAATGCCTCTAATACCAAACCTGAGATCCTACCTTTAACATGAAATGTGATATCCAACTCCTTCCCCTTCTAAACCTGGGAGCCTTCCTATAACATGAGATGTGATATCGAAGTGCTTCCCATTCCAATCCAGAGACCCTTCCTATAACATGAGATGTGATATCCAACTCCTTCCCATTCCAATCCTGAGACCCTTCCTATAGCATGAGATGTGATGTCTCAATGCTTCTGATACCAATCTGAGATCCTTCCTATAACATGAGATGTGATATCCAACTCCTTCCCATTGCAATCTTGAGACCGTTTCTATAGCATGAGATGTGATATCTCAATGCTTATACCAAACCTGAGACCCTTCCTATAGCATGAGATGTGATATCCAAATCCTTCCCATTCCAATCGTGAGACCCTTCCTATAGCATGAGATGTGATATCTCAATGCCTCTAATACCAAACCTGAGATCCTACCTCTAAAATGAAATTTGATATGCAACTCCTTCCCCTTCCAAACCTGATAGCCTTCCTATAGCATGAGATGTGATATCCAAGTCCTTCCCATTCCAATCCTGATACCCTTCCTATAACGTGAGATGTGATATCCAATTCCTTCCCATTCCAACCTGAGACCCTTCCTATAGCATGAGATGGGATATCCAACTCCTTCCAAATCCAATCCTGATACCCTTCCGCTAGCATGAGATGTGATATCCCAATGCTTCTACAAAACCTGAGACCCATACCATGGCATGAGATGTGATATCAAACTCCTTCCCATTCCAATCCTGACACCCTTCCTATAGCTTGAGATGTGATATCCAACTCCTTCCCATTCCAATTCTGAGACCAGTCCTATACCATGGGACTTGATATCTCAATGCTTCTAATACCAAACCTGAGAACGGTCCTATAACATGAGATGTGATATCCAAATCCTTCCCCTTTGAAACCTTAGACCCTTCCTTTATCATGAGATGTGATATCCAAGTCGTTCCCATTCCAATCCTGAGACCCTTCCTATAGCATGAGATGTGATATCTCAATGCTTCTAATACCAAACCTGAGACCCTTGCTATAACATGAGATGTGATATTCAAGTCCTTCCCATTCCAATCCTGAGACCCTTCCTATAGCATGAGATGTGATATCTCAATGCTTCTAATACCAAACCTGAGACCCTTCCTATAATGAGATGGGATATCCAACTCCTTCCCATTCCAATCCTGAGACCCTTCCGATATCAGAGATGTGATATCTCAATGCTTATACTGTTAGGAAAGATTTCGTAATTGTAGGGAATTTTCCTTCCATGTGGCAACCCCTAAACTTTTTGCTATTGTTTTTAACCTTGTTCTTGACTTTGCCAGAGAAGTACAGCCTTCTGCCGCACTTCTCTGGGCTTTCGCTCCTTTCTTACGGGGAAACTGACATGCCCTTAAGACAGTCAGTACCGGGGAACGTGGTTTCCCGTAGTTTCTTTTATCGTGTCGCAGCTTTAGTGCAACACGACACAAGAGGGCACTGTAAGCTAAGTTACAGCTCTCTTGGGTCTCTAGCCTTCTACAGGCCCTAGATACTCTTTTAGGATGGTATTTGATCGGTGCAAGTCATTCAGGGACTGGAATGGTGGCAGCGATCGTTTTGTTTATTTTGAGCTCCTTTTGGCGTTCTGAGCACGTTTTTGCACTGAACCCAAAATGGTGGCCTGGCTCCCAAAATGGCCAGGCCGCGAGGCTCCTTTGTCTTGTCCACTGACCGTCTTGCTCCCTTCACCTTCCCCAGGTCAGACGACCCGGGGCCTTCCTTATTTGGGCATGTACTTTCCCGCGAAACGTGTTTGCTTTCGCGGGCTTCTACATGTCGTTTGTGTGCCTCCAGGGTGTGGGCTGGGATGTCTGGTCCCAATACACATCCTGGGTGCCAGAGAGTCTAGGGTGGTGTGAATGCCTGGGACCACCGTGGTCCGTGATTGGTCCACGTATGGTATGTGTGTTGATGAGCGGATCTCCCATTGGCTCCCCTCCGTTTTGGCGCGAAGGGAACCATGGATAAGAGGGAGCTGGAAACACCACTACCAGGTCGATCTCCTGAGTTCTCACGAACGAAGGAATACAGGAGCCAAGTATCCTGCAACTACGAGGCTGGACCGAGGAATCGCTGGTGACCCGCTGAAGGAATCCTCCTTTGCACTGCTGTCGTCCGGAGAGCCCCTGTCCTCCTTTGATCGAACCAGAAGGCCTGTACTGGTGCTTCGACCTTTGGAATAGCAGGAACAGCTATTCCCGGCATCTTCAACCATCTCCTGCCAAGTAAGCCTTCGGAAGCGTCTCTGGGCCATCCAGTTGACTGACCAGCTTACCAAGGGGTTTGGCTCTGCAACCGCCGCGAGGTTGTGTCGTATTGCGAGTCCTTGTCACTCTCCCACGCTTCGTACGCTTGGCGTCCCCAGGTCTGGAGGGAGGAGTGTTCATTTGGCTCGAATACGCACGGCCGCTCCGTTGTCCTGTGCGGCAACAAAACTGTGCTGGTTTCGTCGATTGGGACGTCTTTTTGCTCTACACGACCACAAGGCGTTCCCTGCTCTTCTGAACCTGCCAGCTGCTGAAACTATCGTGGAGAAGCCTGGGTCTGCTTGCTTCGGGGACCGGTGAGTAGTTTAGCTAGGATCTGGTCGCCCTCCTGCAGTATCCCATTGCTTTTCCTTGCTGTGTAAAAACAGCACCCTTTTGCCGCGCTCGCGCTCTGCTTCTGCCCGACTGTGGAGGCTGCGCTTGAGTTGCGGAACCTGTTCTTCTTCTGCTGTGCACTAACCCGAACTGCCTGACTTCCTCCGAAGAGCTTCCCCTTGTGCCCGTCGGCACCGGCGTGGCAGGTACTTTGAGCGCAAGGCTCCACTCTTCGTAGGGCTCGGACTTCCATCTAGTTAGGTGCCTATGAAGGCGAACTGAGTCGAAAGCAATATCGCACTGCCTGTTTTCCTTTCCTTTCAGGTGGACTACATATTTCGTGCTTTAAACGCTTGCGACTGTGTATTTGTATATATATTGTGTTGATTTGGTATGTGTTGGCTTAATACTGTGTTATTGTGATTTTCTCGCTACGGTCGTTGTTTTAAAGGCCTTAAAATAAATGTGTTTATATTTTTGATATAACACCTGTTTGGAGTAGTTTGTTAGCGCTCTTGCTTTGTGTGCTCACTGCGGGCTTTCAGTCACCCTCACCCCTCTTGAGACCTAGTCTTGACCGCCGCGATCGCTACCTTGATTGGTCTGGCTTGTCCAGAGGTTACCCTGTTCCAAGTAATTAGGTTGGCCTTCTGAACTTCTGCGCCACCAGGACAGAGTTCAGAAATCCGTCTTAACAAATTGGTGTACAGCGGTGGGATACGACTGAAGGTATCCAGTGTTGCGCTCGAACTAAGGCATTTCAGGTTATTCCAACCAGTACACGTAGTGGATTGTTGTAATATAACTTTAAAAAGGCCATAGTCCTATCAAACAGTATGGAAACAAATACGTTGTTAACTTTAAATGCTTCCAAATCAGAAACGCTGAAAAAGATGTGTGCGGAGAGAGGTGTTTCCTCTCAAGGCACGAAATTGGAAATGATCCAAAGAATCGTGGCGTGGCAAGAAGCGCAGCTTGACGCTATAACTTCTGAGGACAGTGCGGAAGGTGGTGGGGCTGCTCTCACTGGTAGAACCGACGGTTCTGCCGCCGCACTGTTCCACCGCGACCACGAGGACAGGGAGGACGAGCTGTCTAATGTTTCCTCTGCCAGTGCTGATGGGGAGGCTATGCTTGAATTCAAGAAGCAAGAGCTGCGGTTTAGGCAGCAGGAGCTTGAATTCAGCATAGCCAAACTAAAAATCGAACAGGCAGAAAAACAAAAAGACAGGGATCACCAGTTGGAACTGGCCAAGCTTCAGGTTGCAAATGGATCCAAGGGTCCTGGACATGGTTCTGGGGCTTCCTCTCATCCACGGTTTCCAAAAGATCTGCTCAGTGTGTATGAAGAGAGGAATGACATTATGGACTGGCTGAATGCGTTTGAGTATGCATGCGAGGTCCAGAAAGTTGACAGTGCTGATAAGATTGCGTGGTTGCTCAGTAGACTGCCCCATTCTGGCTGTAGTGCCATTATGGAAATGTCGAAGGCTGAGCGGGCTGATTTCGCAATGTTAAAGCAGACTCTCATTTTAAAGTTTGGGAAGACTCCGGCCCAATATTTAAAGCGTTTTCGAGAGTATAAGAAAAAGGAAGGTGGTACTTGGGTATCTTATGTCGCTGAATCTTTGAAAAACTTAACTGGCTGGGTCGAAGGCTATAAGGTTTCTACCTTTGACGGCATGATAAATCTTGTCATGCTGGAACACATTTTTGCTTCTTCTTCCCCGGAGCTTAAGCAGCATTTGGCCGATTCGAAGGAGATAGATCCTAAGAAGCTGGCCATTGCAGCAGACTTATGGGTGTCACATCGAGTGTCCCATAAGGACAAAACTCATCCTGGTAAGCAGGAGTAGGGGAAAAAGTCCAAAGATATGGAGGGTGGGGAATCTGCTAAATCTTCTTCCCAAAAGGGCCACAAAAAGAAAAACAAGGGTAAGACACAAGAGAACTCACAGGGTAGTGGAGGTGCGCCTCCGAAACAGAACTCTGGTTACAATAAGCCTCCCTACGTAAACAGACCCACTGGGGCTTGTTTTTCTTGTGGAGCAACTGACCATGTGAAGGGGGATCCCCGTTGTAAGGTTAGACCTTTGGGGGTCCACTCCGCTAATCTGGCCTTCTCCTCCTACGAGGAAGAAGAGATTACAGGAGCATCCTTCTCCTCTGACTCATTTCCCAGCGGAATAGAGGCTGAGGTAGTTTTAGTGTCCCTGGGTTCCTGGGAGCCTAAAGTCGCTGAGGCTTATGCTAGGATTCCGGATAATACCAAGCACTACTTTAAAGACAGTGTGCTGATCAATGGAGTGGATACTCCAGCTCTTAGGGATAGTGGGTGCAGTCGAACTGTAGTGGATTCTACCTTGGTAGACTCAGAGGAAGTTGCCAGAGCTCCTCTGATGCCCACTAAGTTGGCTGACGGCCCCCTCCGTATGTTTCCCGTGATCCCTGTAAATCTTACTTTAAATGGTACAGCAGTCAGGATTCCAGTGAGCATTCAGAGAAACGTCCCGGGAAAGGTCTTATTAGGTAATGATCTCAGAGCTTTAGGGCTCGTAGGAGACACTGCCGAACGACCCTACACACGGTCTCAAGCACGGGCAGCATTGGCCAAGTCCAATACGCCGCCCCAGCCGAAGGGGCAACCCAAGGCGAAAGGAGTCTACAAGTCAAAACGAGGGAAAGAGAATATTCCCCCGAGCTCGCCTACCACTGCGGTGGAGGGAGTTGGTCAATCGCCCGAGCCTGACGAGGAGGTGGCGATGCCTGAAGTATTCGACCCCAACGATCATCCTGAACTAAAAGACTTGTTAGTTGAAGGAGGTCCTGATAGGGACGAATTCAGTAAAGGCCAACGTGAGTGCCCATCTCTGGAAGGCCTAAGGAGACAGGCCTGCTCCCAGCTTGAGGGTGAACCTCCTGGGATGCATAGGATTTACCAGGAAGGTGGACTCCTGTATAGTGAGCCCACAGAGTCTACAGAAGGAGACCATAGGAGGTTGGTGGTTCCCCTTGCTGTTAGGCCCTTCCTCCTGCAGTTGGCGCATGAAGTTCCCCTTGCTGGTCACCTCGGTATGAGGAAGACCAAGCAAAGGTTATCCATGCACTTCTACTGGCCCAAGATGGGGGAGCAAGTAGAAAGTCACTGCAGGAGTTGTGCCGCCTGCCAGATGCCTGGTAAGGTTGGCGCGACAATCCAAGCTCCGTTGGTACCGCTCCCAGTTGTGGGGGTACCATTTGCAAGGGTAGGGATCGACATGGTTGGTCCCCTGGACCCGCAAACATCCTCAGGCAATAGGTTTATCCTGGTGCTGGTCGACCATGCAACCAGGTATCCTGAGGCCGTCCCATTTACAACTGTAACTGCCAAGCCAGTTGCAGAAGCTTTACTCGGCAGGTTTACTAGGGTTGGCTTCCGTAAAGAAGTTGTGTCGGATCATGGCAGCAACTTTATGTCGAAGTATAGGCAGGCTATGTGGAAAGAATGTGGGGTCACCTACAGGTTCTCTTCTGCATACCGCCCCCAGACCGATGGTCTGGGGGGGCGTTTCAACAGGACGTTAACGAGCATGATTGGGGCTCTGGAGGAGCCTCAGAGAAGAAAATGGGATCTTCTTGTTTCATGCTTACTGTTTGTCTACCGAGAGGTACCACAGGAGGGTGTTGGCTTCAGCCCCTTCGAACTTCTGTTCGGTCATCCCGTACGGGGACCCTTAGCCATCGTCAAGGAGGGATGGGAGATGCCCACTCCCCCTGTTACTACCAATGTAGTTGATTATGTGCTAGGGCTCAGAAAACGGATGGTACTTCTGATGGGCTTGGCTAGTGCTAAATTGAAGGCAGGGCAAGCGCTGGTGAAACATTGGTACGACCAGAAAGCTTCCCTCATCAACTTTACACATGGCCAGCAAGTCCTGATCGTGAATCCCATAAGGCCTCGAGCTTTACGGGACAAATGGTCAGGCCCTTACCCAGTGGTGGAGCCCCTGGGTGAGGTTAACTATTCAGTGGACCTTGGAAGGCCTGGACAGGCTCTAAAAGTGTTTCACGTGAATGGGCTGAAGGCTTTCGTCCCAAGCGTCGGAATCGCAGCACTGCTATTGGCTTCAGACTTTGAGGAAGAGGAGTCTGAACCTCTCCCCGACCTGTTCCCAAGCAGTCCTTCAGTTAGCTCTTTTGAGGGTGTCCGAGTGGCCCCTCACCAAAATGGACAAGGCTCAGTGGTTTACCTTGGACATGAAGTAGGTGGAGGGAGGAGACAGCCTCTACTCAGTCAGGTACAAGCAGTACAAGACTGGCCTACCCCCACTACGCAAACCCAAGTGAGAGCCTTTTTAGGACTCACGGGGTATTACCGCAATTTTGTGGCAGACTATGGTACCATAGCTGCTCCTCTGACTGCCCTCACAACTCCGAAGAAACCCAAGAAGGTAACTTGGACCGACGAGTGTGAGAAGGCCTTCAATGGCTTAAAAGACTCCTTGTGCCAGGCGCCTGTGCTAAGGGCCCCTGATTATCAAAGACCTTTTATCGTGCAGACGGATGCCTCTGACACTGGGATAGGAGCTGTACTATCACAAGTAGATGAGAAGGGTAAGGAACACCCTATCGGTTTTATTAGTCGCCAGCTTAAGGACAGAGAGCTCAGATGGTCCACGGTAGAGAAAGAATGTTTCTCTGTTGTGTGGGCCCTAAGGAAGCTGAGGCCCTACCTCTATGGGACCCACTTCACTGTGCAGACTGACCATAAGCCGTTAAAGTGGCTAATGAACATGAAGGGGGAGAATCCAAAGTTGCTTAGGTGGTCCATAAGTCTTCAAGGCTTCGACTTCACTATTGAGCATAGACCAGGTGTCCAACATAGCAATGCTGATGGGTTGTCCAGAATGTTTTACCGACCTGAACAAGAGACTCATCCAGGGGTGGATTAGTTCCCCCTGTCCATAGTCTGGGAGGGGCGAGTGTTAGGAAAGATTTCGTAATTGTAGGGAATTTTCCTTCCATGTGGCAACCCCTAAACTTTTTGCTATTGTTTTTAACCTTGTTCTTGACTTTGCCAGAGAAGTACAGCCTTCTGCCGCACTTCTCTGGGCTTTCGCTCCTTTCTTACGGGGAAACTGACATGCCCTTAAGACAGTCAGTACCGGGGAACGTGGTTTCCCGTAGTTTCTTTTATCGTGTCGCAGCTTTAGTGCAACACGACACAAGAGGGCACTGTAAGCTAAGTTACAGCTCTCTTGGGTCTCTAGCCTTCTACAGGCCCTAGATACTCTTTTAGGATGGTATTTGATCGGTGCAAGTCATTCAGGGACTGGAATGGTGGCAGCGATCGTTTTGTTTATTTTGAGCTCCTTTTGGCGTTCTGAGCACGTTTTTGCACTGAACCCAAAATGGTGGCCTGGCTCCCAAAATGGCCAGGCCGCGAGGCTCCTTTGTCTTGTCCACTGACCGTCTTGCTCCCTTCACCTTCCCCAGGTCAGACGACCCGGGGCCTTCCTTATTTGGGCATGTACTTTCCCGTGAAACGTGGTTGCTTTCGCGGGCTTCTACATGTCGTTTGTGTGCCTCCAGGGTGTGGGCTGGGATGTCTGGTCCCAATACACATCCTGGGTGCCAGAGAGTCTAGGGTGGTGTGAATGCCTGGGACCACCGTGGTCCGTGATTGGTCCACGTATGGTATGTGTGTTGATGAGCGGATCTCCCATTGGCTCCCCTCCGTTTTGGCGCGAAGGGAACCATGGATAAGAGGGAGCTGGAAACACCACTACCAGGTCGATCTCCTGAGTTCTCACGAACGAAGGAATACAGGAGCCAAGTATCCTGCAACTACGAGGCTGGACCGAGGAATCGCTGGTGACCCGCTGAAGGAATCCTCCTTTGCACTGCTGTCGTCCGGAGAGCCCCTGTCCTCCTTTGATCGAACCAGAAGGCCTGTACTGGTGCTTCGACCTTTGGAATAGCAGGAACAGCTATTCCCGGCATCTTCAACCATCTCCTGCCAAGTAAGCCTTCGGAAGCGTCTCTGGGCCATCCAGTTGACTGACCAGCTTACCAAGGGGTTTGGCTCTGCAACCGCCACGAGGTTGTGTCGTATTGCGAGTCCTTGTCACGCTCCCACGCTTCGTACGCTTGGCGTCCCCAGGTCTGGAGGGAGGAGTGTTCATTTGGCTCGAATACGCACGGCCGCTCCGTTGTCCTGTGCGGCAACAAAACTGTGCTGGTTTCGTCGATTGGGACGTCTTTTTGCTCTACACGACCACAAGGCGTTCCCTGCTCTTCTGAACCTGCCAGCTGCTGAAACTATCGTGGAGAAGCCTGGGTCTGCTTGCTTCGGGGACCGGTGAGTAGTTTAGCTAGGATCTGGTCGCCCTCCTGCAGTATCCCATTGCTTTTCCTTGCTGTGTAAAAACAGCACCCTTTTGCCGCGCTCGCGCTCTGCTTCTGCCCGACTGTGGAGGCTGCGCTTGAGTTGCGGAACCTGTTCTTCTTCTGCTGTGCACTAACCCGAACTGCCTGACTTCCTCCGAAGAGCTTCCCCTTGTGCCCGTCGGCACCGGCGTGGCAGGTACTTTGAGCGCAAGGCTCCACTCTTCGTAGGGCTCGGACTTCCATCTAGTTAGGTGCCTATGAAGGCGAACTGAGTCGAAAGCAATATCGCACTGCCTGTTTTCCTTTCCTTTCAGGTGGACTACATATTTCGTGCTTTAAACGCTTGCGACTGTGTATTTGTATATATATTGTGTTGATTTGGTATGTGTTGGCTTAATACTGTGTTATTGTGATTTTCTCGCTACGGTCGTTGTTTTAAAGGCCTTAAAATAAATGTGTTTATATTTTTGATATAACACCTGTTTGGAGTAGTTTGTTAGCGCTCTTGCTTTGTGTGCTCACTGCGGGCTTTCAGTCACCCTCACCCCTCTTGAGACCTAGTCTTGACCGCCGCGATCGCTACCTTGATTGGTCTGGCTTGTCCAGAGGTTACCCTGTTCCAAGTAATTAGGTTGGCCTTCTGAACTTCTGCGCCACCAGGACAGAGTTCAGAAATCCGTCTTAACAAATACCAAACCTGAGACCCTTCCTATGGCATGAGATGTCAAATACAACTCCTTCCGATTCCAATCCTGAGACCCTTCCTATAGCATGAGATGCGATATCTCAATGCTTCTAATAATAAACCTGAGATCCTTCCTATAACATGAGATGTGATATCCAAATCCTTCCCCTTCCAAACCAGAGACCCTCCCTTTAGCATGAGATGTGATATCCAACTCCTTCCCATTCCAATCCTGAGACATTTCTGATAGCATGAGATGTGATATCTCAATGCCTCTAATACCAAACCTGAGATCCTACCTCTAACATGAAATGTGATATCCAACTCCTTCCCCTTGCAAACCTGAGAGCCTTCCTATAGCATGAGATGTGATATCGAAGTATTTCCCATTCCAATCCTGAGACCCTTCCTATAACATGAGATGTGATATCCAACTCCTTCCCATTCCAACCTGAGACCCTTCTGATAGCATGAGATGTGATATTCAATGCCTCTAATACCAAACCTGAGATCCTACCTCTAACATGAAATATGATATCCAACTCCTTCCCTTTCCAAACGTGAGAGCCTCCCTATAGCATGAGATGGGATATTCAAGTCCTTCCCATTCCAATCCTGAGACCCTTCCTATAGCATGAGATGTGATATCTCAATGCTTCTAATACCAAACCTGAGACCCTTCCTATAACATAAGATGGGATATCCAACTCCTTCCCATTCCAATCCTGAGACCCTTCCGATAGCAGAGATGTGATATCTCAATGCTGATACCAAACCTGAGACCCTTCCTATGGCATGAGATGTCATATACAACTCCTTCCCATTCCAATCCTGAGACCCTTCCTATAGCATGAGATGTGATATCTCAATGCTTATACCAAACCTGAGACCCTTCCTATAGCATGAGATGTGATATCCAACTCCTTCCCATTCCAATCCTGAGACCCTTCCTATAACATGAGATGTGATATCCAACTCCTTCCCATTCCAATCCTGAGACCCTTCCTATAGCATGAGATGTGATATCCAAATCCTTCCCATTCCAATCGTGAGACCCTTCCTATAGCATGAGATGTGATATCCAAAACCTTCCCTTTCCAAAACTGAGAGCCTACCTATAGCATGAAATGTGATATCCAACTCCTTCCCATTCCAATCCTGAGACCCTTCCTATAGCATGAGATTTGATATCTCAATGCTTATACCAAACCTGAGACCCTTCCTATAGCATGAGATGTGATATCCAAATCCTTCCCATTCCAATCCTGAGACCCTTCCTATAGCATGAGATGTGATATCCAAATCCTTCCCCTTCCAAACCTGAGACCCTCCCTTTAGCATGAGATGTGATATCCAACTCCTTCCCATTCCAATCCTGAGACCCTTCTGATAGCATGAGATGTTATATCTCAATGCCTCTAATACCAAACCTGAGATCCTACCTTTAACATGAAATGTGATATCCAACTCCTTCCCCTTCTAAACCTGGGAGCCTTCCTATAACATGAGATGTGATATCGAAGTGCTTCCCATTCCAATCCAGAGACCCTTCCTATAACATGAGATGTGATATCCAACTCCTTCCCATTCCAATCCTGAGACCCTTCCTATAGCATGAGATGTGATGTCTCAATGCTTCTGATACCAATCTGAGATCCTTCCTATAACATGAGATGTGATATCCAACTCCTTCCCATTGCAATCTTGAGACCGTTTCTATAGCATGAGATGTGATATCTCAATGCTTATACCAAACCTGAGACCCTTCCTATAGCATGAGATGTGATATCCAAATCCTTCCCATTCCAATCGTGAGACCCTTCCTATAGCATGAGATGTGATATCTCAATGCCTCTAATACCAAACCTGAGATCCTACCTCTAAAATGAAATTTGATATGCAACTCCTTCCCCTTCCAAACCTGATAGCCTTCCTATAGCATGAGATGTGATATCCAAGTCCTTCCCATTCCAATCCTGATACCCTTCCTATAACATGAGATGTGATATCCAATTCCTTCCCATTCCAACCTGAGACCCTTCCTATAGCATGAGATGGGATATCCAACTCCTTCCAAATCCAATCCTGATACCCTTCCGCTAGCATGAGATGTGATATCCCAATGCTTCTACAAAACCTGAGACCCATACCATGGCATGAGATGTGATATCAAACTCCTTCCCATTCCAATCCTGACACCCTTCCTATAGCTTGAGATGTGATATCCAACTCCTTCCCATTCCAATTCTGAGACCCGTCCTATACCATGGGACTTGATATCTCAATGCTTCTAATACCAAACCTGAGACCGGTCCTATAACATGAGATGTGATATCCAAATCCTTCCCCTTTGAAACCTTAGACCCTTCCTTTATCATGAGATGTGATATCCAAGTCGTTCCCATTCCAATCCTGAGACCCTTCCTATAGCATGAGATGTGATATCTCAATGCTTCTAATACCAAACCTGAGACCCTTGCTATAACATGAGATGTGATATTCAAGTCCTTCCCATTCCAATCCTGAGACCCTTCCTATAGCATGAGATGTGATATCTCAATGCTTCTAATACCAAACCTGAGACCCTTCCTATAATGAGATGGGATATCCAACTCCTTCCCATTCCAATCCTGAGACCCTTCCTATAGCAGAGATGTGATATCTCAATGCTTATACCAAACCTGAGACCCTTCCTATGGCATGAGATGTCAAATACAACTCCTTCCGATTCCAATCCTGAGACCCTTCCTATAGCATGAGATGCGATATCTCAATGCTTCTAATAATAAACCTGAGATCCTTCCTATAACATGAGATGTGATATCCAACTCCTTCCCATTCCAAACCTGAGACCCTTCCGATTGCATGAGATGTGATATCAAACTCCTTCCCATTCCAATCCTGAGATAGCTTGAGATGTGATATCCAACTCCTTCCCATTCCAATCCTGAGACCCTTCCTATACCATGAGATGTGATATCTCAATGCTTCTAATACCAAACCTGACACCCGTCCTAAAACATGAGATGTGAGATCCAAATCCTTCCCCTTCCAAACCTGAGATCTTTCCTTTAGCATGAGATGTGATATCCAACTCCTTCCCATTCCAATCCTGAGACCCTTCCTATAGCATGATATGTGATATCACAATTTTTCTAATACCAAACCTGAGATCCTTCCTATAACATGAGATGTGTATCCAACTCCTTCCCATTCCAAACCTGAGACCCTTCCTATAGCCTGAGATGTGATATCTTAATGCTTCTAAAACCAAACCTGAGAACCATCCAATAACATATGTGAAATCCAAATCCTTCCCTTTCCAAACCTGAGACCCTTCCGATAGCATTACATGTGATATCTCAATGCTTCTAAAACCAAACATGAGAACCATCCTATAACATGAGATGTGAAATCCAAATCCTTCCCTTTCCAAACCTGAGACCCTCCCTATAGCATGGGATGTGATATCTAAGTCCTTCCCATTCCTATCCTGAGACCCTTCCGATAGCAGAGATGTGATATCTCAATGCTTGGACCAAACCTGAGACCCTTCCTATGACATGAGATGTGATATCCAACTCCTTCCCATTGCAATCTTGAGACCGTTTCTATAGCATGAGATGTGATATCTCAATGCTTATACCAAACCTGAGACCCTTCCTATAGCATGAGATGTGATATCCAAATCCTTCCCATTCCAATCGTGAGACCCTTCCTATAGCATGAGATGTGATATCTCAATGCCTCTAATACCAAACCTGAGATCCTACCTCTAAAATGAAATTTGATATGCAACTCCTTCCCCTTCCAAACCTGATAGCCTTCCTATAGCATGAGATGTGATATCCAAGTCCTTCCCATTCCAATCCTGATACCCTTCCTATAACATGAGATGTGATATCCAATTCCTTCCCATTCCAACCTGAGACCCTTCCTATAGCATGAGATGGGATATCCAACTCCTTCCAAATCCAATCCTGATACCCTTCCGCTAGCATGAGATGTGATATCCCAATGCTTCTACAAAACCTGAGACCCATACCATGGCATGAGATGTGATATCAAACTCCTTCCCATTCCAATCCTGACACCCTTCCTATAGCTTGAGATGTGATATCCAACTCCTTCCCATTCCAATTCTGAGACCCGTCCTATACCATGGGACTTGATATCTCAATGCTTCTAATACCAAACCTGAGACCGGTCCTATAACATGAGATGTGATATCCAAATCCTTCCCCTTTGAAACCTTAGACCCTTCCTTTATCATGAGATGTGATATCCAAGTCGTTCCCATTCCAATCCTGAGACCCTTCCTATAGCATGAGATGTGATATCTCAATGCTTCTAATACCAAACCTGAGACCCTTGCTATAACATGAGATGTGATATTCAAGTCCTTCCCATTCCAATCCTGAGACCCTTCCTATAGCATGAGATGTGATATCTCAATGCTTCTAATACCAAACCTGAGACCCTTCCTATAATGAGATGGGATATCCAACTCCTTCCCATTCCAATCCTGAGACCCTTCCGATAGCAGAGATGTGATATCTCAATGCTTATACCAAACCTGAGACCCTTCATATGGCATGAGATGTCAAATACAACTCCTTCCGATTCCAATCCTGAGACCCTTCCTATAGCATGAGATGCGATATCTCAATGCTTCTAATAATAAACCTGAGATCCTTCCTATAACATGAGATGTGATATCCAACTCCTTCCCATTCCAAACCTGAGACCCTTCCGATTGCATGAGATGTGATATCAAACTCCTTCCCATTCCAATCCTGAGATAGCTTGAGATGTGATATCCAACTCCTTCCCATTCCAATCCTGAGACCCTTCCTATACCATGAGATGTGATATCTCAATGCTTCTAATACCAAACCTGACACCCGTCCTAAAACATGAGATGTGAGATCCAAATCCTTCCCCTTCCAAACCTGAGATCTTTCCTTTAGCATGAGATGTGATATCCAACTCCTTCCCATTCCAATCCTGAGACCCTTCCTATAGTATGATATGTGATATCACAATTTTTCTAATACCAAACCTGAGATCCTTCCTATAACATGAGATGTGTATCCAACTCCTTCCCATTCCAAACCTGAGACCCTTCCTATAGCCTGAGATGTGATATCTTAATGCTTCTAAAACCAAACCTGAGAACCATCCAATAACATATGTGAAATCCAAATCCTTCCCTTTCCAAACCTGAGACCCTTCCGATAGCATTACATGTGATATCTCAATGCTTCTAAAACCAAACATGAGAACCATCCTATAACATGAGATGTGAAATCCAAATCCTTCCCTTTCCAAACCTGAGACCCTCCCTATAGCATGGGATGCGATATCTAAGTCCTTCCCATTCCTATCCTGAGACCCTTCCGATAGCAGAGATGTGATATCTCAATGCTTGGACCAAACCTGAGACCCTTCCTATGACATGAGATGTGATATCCAACTCCTTCCCATTCCAATCCTGAGACCCTTCCTATAGCATGAGATGTGATATCTCAATGCTTCTATCAAACCTGAGTCCCTTCCTTTAGCATGAGATGTGATATCCAACTCCTTCGAATTCCAATCCTGAGACCCTTCCTATAGCATGAGATGTGATATTTCAAAGCTTCTAATACCAAACCTGGGACCCGTCCTATAACATGAGATATGATATCCAAATCCTTCCCCTTCCAAACCTGATAGCCTTCCTATAGCATGAGATGTGATATCCAAGTCCTTCCCATTCCAATCCTGATACCCTTCCTATAACATGAGATGTGATATCCAATTCCTTCCCATTCCAACCTGAGACCCTTCCTATAGCATGAGATGGGATATCCAACTCCTTCCAAATCCAATCCTGATACCCTTCCGCTAGCATGAGATGTGATATCCCAATGCTTCTACAAAACCTGAGACCCATACCATGGCATGAGATGTGATATCAAACTCCTTCCCATTCCAATCCTGACACCCTTCCTATAGCTTGAGATGTGATATCCAACTCCTTCCCATTCCAATTCTGAGACCCGTCCTATACCATGGGACTTGATATCTCAATGCTTCTAATACCAAACCTGAGACCGGTCCTATAACATGAGATGTGATATCCAAATCCTTCCCCTTTGAAACCTTAGACCCTTCCTTTATCATGAGATGTGATATCCAAGTCGTTCCCATTCCAATCCTGAGACCCTTCCTATAGCATGAGATGTGATATCTCAATGCTTCTAATACCAAACCTGAGACCCTTGCTATAACATGAGATGTGATATTCAAGTCCTTCCCATTCCAATCCTGAGACCCTTCCTATAGCATGAGATGTGATATCTCAATGCTTCTAATACCAAACCTGAGACCCTTCCTATAATGAGATGGGATATCCAACTCCTTCCCATTCCAATCCTGAGACCCTTCCGATAGCAGAGATGAGATATCTCAATGCTTATACCAAACCTGAGACCCTTCCTATGGCATGAGATGTCAAATACAACTCCTTCCGATTCCAATCCTGAGACCCTTCCTATAGCATGAGATGCGATATCTCAATGCTTCTAATAATAAACCTGAGATCCTTCCTATAACATGAGATGTGATATCCAACTCCTTCCCATTCCAAACCTGAGACCCTTCCGATTGCATGAGATGTGATATCAAACTCCTTCCCATTCCAATCCTGAGATAGCTTGAGATGTGATATCCAACTCCTTCCCATTCCAATCCTGAGACCCTTCCTATACCATGAGATGTGATATCTCAATGCTTCTAATACCAAACCTGACACCCGTCCTAAAACATGAGATGTGAGATCCAAATCCTTCCCCTTCCAAACCTGAGATCTTTCCTTTAGCATGAGATGTGATATCCAACTCCTTCCCATTCCAATCCTGAGACCCTTCCTATAGTATGATATGTGATATCACAATTTTTCTAATACCAAACCTGAGATCCTTCCTATAACATGAGATGTGTATCCAACTCCTTCCCATTCCAAACCTGAGACCCTTCCTATAGCCTGAGATGTGATATCTTAATGCTTCTAAAACCAAACCTGAGAACCATCCAATAACATATGTGAAATCCAAATCCTTCCCTTTCCAAACCTGAGACCCTTCCGATAGCATTACATGTGATATCTCAATGCTTCTAAAACCAAACATGAGAACCATCCTATAACATGAGATGTGAAATCCAAATCCTTCCCTTTCCAAACCTGAGACCCTCCCTATAGCATGGGATGTGATATCTAAGTCCTTCCCATTCCTATCCTGAGACCCTTCCGATAGCAGAGATGTGATATCTCAATGCTTGGACCAAACCTGAGACCCTTCCTATGACATGAGATGTGATATCCAACTCCTTCCCATTCCAATCCTGAGACCCTTCCTATAGCATGAGATGTGATATCTCAATGCTTCTATCAAACCTGAGTCCCTTCCTTTAGCATGAGATGTGATATCCAACTCCTTCCCATTCCAATCCTGAGACCCTTCCTATAGCATGAGATGTGATATTTCAAAGCTTCTAATACCAAACCTGGGACCCGTCCTATAACATGAGATATGATATCCAAATCCTTCCCCTTCCAAACCTGAGACCCTTCCTTTAGCATGAGATGTGATATCCAAATCCTTCCCATTCCAATCCTGAAACCCTTCCTATAGCATGAGATGTGATATCTCAATGCCTCTAATACCAAACCTGAGATTCTTCCTATAACATGAGATGTGATATCTCAATGCTTCTAATACCAAACCTGAGACCCTCCCTTTAGCATGAGATGTGATATCCGACTCCTTCCCATTCCAATCCTGAGACCCTTCTGATAGCATGAGATGTGATATCTCAATGCCTCTAATACCAAACCAGAGATTCTTCCTATAACATGAGATGTGATATCTCAATGCTTCTAATACCAAACCTGAGACCCTTCCTTTAGCATGAGATGTGATATCCGACTCCTTCCCATTCCAATCCTGAGACCCTTCTGATAGCATGAGATGTGATATCTCAATGCTTCTAACACCAAACCTGAGACCCTTCCTATAACATAAGATGGGATATCCAACTCCTTCCCATTCCAATCCTGAGACCCTTCCGATAGCAGAGATGTGATATCTCAATGCTTATACCAAACCTGAGACCCTCCCTGTGGCATGAGATGTCATATCCAACTCCTTCCCATTCCAATCCTGAGACCCTTCTGATAGCATGAGATGTGATATCTCAATGCTTCTAACACCAAACCTGAGATCCTTCCTATAACATAAGATGGGATATCCAACTCCTTCCCATTCCAAAACCTGAGACCCTTCCTATAGCATGAGATGTGATATCTTAATGCTTCTAAAACCAAACCGGAGAACCATCCAATAACATATGTGAAATCCAAATCCTTCCCTCTTCAAACCTGAGACCCTTCCGATAGCATTAGATGTGATATCTCAATGCTTCTAAAACCAAACATGAGAACCATCCTATAACATGAGATGTGAAATCCAAATCCTTACCTTTCCAAACCTGAGACCCTTCCTATAGCTTGAGATGTGATATCAAACTCCTTCCCATTCCAATCCTGTGATAGCTTGAGATGTGATATCCAACTCCTTCCCATTCCAATCCTGAGACCCTTCCTATACCATGAGATGTGATATCTCAATGCTTCTAATACCAAACCTGAGACCCGTCCTAAAACATATGTGAAATCCAAATCCTTCCCTTTCCAAACCTGAGACCCTTCCGATAGCATTAGATGTGATATCTCAATGCTTCTAAAACCAAACATGAGAACCATCCTAAAACATGACATGTGAGATCCAAATCCTTCCCCTTCCAAACCTGAGAACCTTCCTATAGCTTGAGATGTGATATCAAACTCCTTCCCATTCCAATCCTTAGATAGCTTGAGATGTGATATCCAACTCCTTCCCATTGCTATCCTGAGACCCTTCCGATAGCAGAGATGTGATATCTCAATGCTTGTACCAAACCTGAGACCCTTCCTATGGCATGAGATGTGATATCCAACTCCTTCCCATTCCAATCCTGAGACCCTTCCTATAGCATGAGATGTGATATCTCAATGCTTCTATCAAACCTGAGTCCCTTCCTTTAGCATGAGATGTGATATCCAACTCCTTCCCATTCCAATCCTGAGACCCTTCCTATAGCATGAGATGTGATATCTCAAAGCTTCTAATACCAAACCTGGGACCCGTCCTATAACATGAGATATGATATCCAAATCCTTCCCCTTCCAAACCTGAGACCCTTCCTTTAGCATGAGATGTGATATCCAAATCCTTCCCATTCCAATCCTGAAACCCTTCCTATAGCATGAGATGTGATATCTCAATGTTTCTAATAAAAAACCTGAGACCCTTCCTATAGCAAGAGATGTGATATCCAAATCCTTCCCATTCCAATCCTGAGACCCTTCCTATAACATGAGATGTGATATCCAACTCCTTCCCATTCCAACCTGAGAACCTTCCTATAGCATGAGAAGGGATATCCAACTCCTTCCCATTCCAATCCTGAGACCTTCCTATAGCATGAGATGTGATATCTCAAAGCTTCTTATACCAAACCTGCGACCCGTCCTATAACATGAGATATGATATCCAAATCCTTCCCCTTCCAAACCTGAGACCCTTCCTTTAGCATGAGATGTGATATACAAATCCTCCCCATTCCAATCCTGAAACCCTTCCTATAGCATGAGATGTGATATCTCAATGTTTCTAATAAAAAAACTGAGACCCTTCCTATAGCAAGAGATGTGACATCCAAATCCTTCCCATTCCAATCCTGAGATCCTTCCTATTGGATGAGATGTGATATCCAACTCCTTCCCATTCCAATACTGAGACCCTTCCTATACCATGAGATGTGATTTCTCAATGCTTCTACCAAAACTGAGACCCTTCCTTTAGCATGAGATGTGATATCCAACTCCTTCCCATTCCAATCCTGAGACCCTTCCTATAGCATGTGATATCTCAATGCCTCTAATACCAAACCTGAGATTCTTCCTATAACATGAGATGTGATATCTCAATGCTTCTAATACCAAACCTGAGACCCTCCCTTTAGCATGAGATGTGATATCCGACTCCTTCCCATTTCAATCCTGAGACCCTTCCGATAGCAGAGATGTGATATCTCAATGCTTATACCAAACCTGAGACCCTTCCTGTGGCATGAGATGTCATATACAACTCCTTCCCATTCCAATCCTGAGACCCTTCCTATAGCATGAGATGTGATATCCAACTCCTTCCCATTCCAATCCTGAGACCCTTCCTATAGCATGAGATTTGATATCTCAATGCTTCTAACACCAAACCTGAGATCCTTCCGATAGCATGAGATGTGATATCTCAATGCTTCTAATACCAAACCTGAGATCATTCCTATAACACGAGATGTAATATCCAAATCCTTCCCCTTCCAAACCTGAGACCCTCCCTTTAGTATGAGATGTGATATCCAACTCCTTCCCATTCCAATCCTGAGATCCTTCTGATAGCATGAGATGTGATATCTCATTGCCTCTAATACCAAACCTGAGATCCTACCTCTAACATGAAATGTGATATCCAACTCCTTCCCCTTCCAAACCTGAGAGCCTTCCTATAGCATGAGATGTGATATCCAAGTCCTTCCCATTCCAATCCTGAGACCCTTCCTATAGCTTGAGATGTGATATCCAACTCCTCCCCATTCCAATTCTGAGACCCTTCCTATAGCATGAGATGTGATATCTCAATGCTTCTAATACCAAACCTGGGACCCTTCCTATAACATGAGATGGGATATCCAAGTCCTTCCCATTCCAATCCTGAGACCCTTCCTATAGCATGAGATGTGATATCTCAATGCTTCTAATACCAAACCTGAGACCCTTCCTATAACAAGAAATGTGATATCCATGTCCTTCCCATTCCAATCCTGAGACCCGTCCTATACCATGAGATGTGATATCTCAATGCTTCTAATACCAAACCTGAGACCCTTCCTATAATGAGATGGGATATCCAACTCCTTCCCATTCCAATCCTGAGACCCTTCCAATAGCAGAGATGTGATATCTCAATGCTTATACCAAACCTGAGACCCTTCCTATGGCATGAAATGTCATATACAACTCCTTCCGATTCCAGACCTGAGACCCTTCCTATAGCATGAGATGTGATATCCAACTCCTTCTCATTCCAATCCTGAGACCCTTCCTATAGCTTGAGATGTGATATCCAACTCCTTCCCATTCCAATCATGAGACCCTTCCTATAGCATGAGATGTGATATCTCAATGCTTCTAATACCAAACCTGAGATCCTTCCTATAACATGAGATGTGATATCCAAATCCTTCCACTTCCAAACCTGAGACCCTCCCTTTAGCATGAGATGTGATATCCGACTCCTTCCCATTCCAATCCTGAGACCCTTCTGATAGCATGAGATGTGATATCTCAATGCCTATAATACCAAACCTGAGATCCTTCCGATAGCATGAGATGTGATATCTCAATGCTTCTAATACCAAACCTGAGATCCTTCCTATAACATGAAATGTGATATCCAAATCCTTCCAAATCCAATCCTGATACCCTTCCGATAGCAGAGATGTGATATCTCAATGCTTATACCAAACCTGAGACCCTTCCTATGGCATGAGATGTCATATACAACTCCTTCCCATTCCAATCCTGAGACCCTTCCTATAGCATGAGATGTGATATCTCAATGCTTCTAATACCAAACCTGAGACTCTTCCTATAACATGAGATGGGATATCCAACTCCTTCCCATTCCAATCCTGAGACCCTTCCGATAGCAGAGATGTGATATCTCAATGCTTATACCAAACCTGAGACCCTTCCTATGGCATGAGATGTCATATACAACTCCTTCCCATTCCAATCCTGAGACCCTTCCTATATCATGAGATGTGATATCTCAATGCTTCTAATACCAAACCTGAGCCTCTTCCTATAACATGAGATGGGATATCCAACTCCTTCCCATTCCAATCCTGAGACCCTTCCGATAGCAGAGATGTGATATCTCAATGCTTATACCAAACCTGAGACCCTTCCTATGGCATGAGATGTCATATACAACTCCTTCCCATTCCAATCCTGAGACCCTTCCTATAGCATGAGATGTGATATCTCAATGCGTATACCAAACCTGAGACCCTTCCTATAGCATGAGATGTGATATCCAACTCCTTCCCATTCCAACCTGAGACCCTTCCTATAGCATGAGATGGGATATCTCAATGTTTATACCAAACCTGAGACCCTTCCTATAGCATGAGATGTGATATCCAACTCCTTCCCATTCCAATCCTGAGACCCTTCCTATAGCATGAGATGTGATATCTCAATGCCTCTAATACCAAATCGGAGATCCTTCATCTAACATGAAATGTGATATCCAACTCCTTCCCTTTCCAAACCTGAGAGCCTACCTATAGCATGAGATGTGATATCCAAGACCTTCCCATTCCAATCCTTAGATCCTTCCTACAGCATACAATATGATATCTCAATGATTCTAATAACAAACCTGAGACCCGTCCTATAACATGAGATGTGATATCCAACTCCTTCCCATTCCAATCCTGAGACACTTCCGATAGCAGAGATGTGATATCTCAATGCTTATTCCAAACCTGAGACCCTTCCTATAGCATGAGATGTGATTTCCAACTCCTTCCCATTCCAAACCTGAGACCCTTCCTATAGCATATGTGATATCCAACTCCTTCCCATTCCAAACATGAGACCCTTCCTATAGCATGAGATGTGATATCCAACTCCTTCCCATTCCAATCCTGAGACCCTTCCTATAGCATGAGATGTGATATCTCAATGCCTCTAATACCAAACCTGAGATCCTTCCTCTAACATGAAATGTGATATCCAACTCCTTCCCTTTCCAAACCTGAGAGCCTACCTATAGCATGAGATGTGATATCCAAGACCTTCCCATTCCAATCCTTAGACCCTTCCTACAGCATACAATATGATATCTCAATGATTCTAATAACAAACCTGAGACCCGTCCTATAACATGAGATGTGATATCCAACTCCTTCCCATTCCAATCCTGAGACACTTCCGATAGCAGAGATGTGATATCTCAATGCTTATTCCAAACCTGAGACCCTTCCTATAGCATATGTGATATCCAACTCCTTCCCATTCCAAACATGAGACCCTTCCTATAGCAAGAATGTAATATCCAACTCCTTCCCATTCCAATCCTGAGACCCTTCCTATAATGAGATGGGATATCCAACTCCTTCCCATTCCAATCCTGAGACCCTTCCAATAGCAGAGATGTGATATCTCAATGCTTATACCAAACCTGAGACCCTTCCTATGGCATGAAATGTCATATACAACTCCTTCCGATTCCAGACCTGAGACCCTTCCTATAGCATGAGATGTGATATCCAACTCCTTCTCATTCCAATCCTGAGACCCTTCCTATAGCTTGAGATGTGATATCCAACTCCTTCCCATTCCAATCCTGAGACCCTTCCTATAGCATGAGATGTGATATCTCAATGCTTCTAATACCAAACCTGAGATCCTTCCTATAACATGAGATGTGATATCCAAATCCTTCCACTTCCAAATCTGAGACCCTCCCTTTAGCATGAGATGTGATATCCGACTCCTTCCCATTCCAATCCTGAGACCCTTCTGATAGCATGAGATGTGATATCTCAATGCCTATAATACCAAACCTGAGATCCTTCCGATAGCATGAGATGTGATATCTCAATGCTTCTAATACCAAACCTGAGATCCTTCCTATAACATGAAATGTGATATCCAAATCCTTCCAAATCCAATCCTGATACCCTTCCGATAGCAGAGATGTGATATCTCAATGCTTATACCAAACCTGAGACCCTTCCTATGGCATGAGATGTCATATACAACTCCTTCCCATTCCAATCCTGAGACCCTTCCTATAGCATGAGATGTGATATCTCAATGCTTCTAATACCAAACCTGAGACTCTTCCTATAACATGAGATGGGATATCCAACTCCTTCCCATTCCAATCCTGAGACCCTTCCGATAGCAGAGATGTGATATCTCAATGCTTATACCAAACCTGAGACCCTTCCTATGGCATGAGATGTCATATACAACTCCTTCCCATTCCAATCCTGAGACCCTTCCTATAGCATGAGATGTGATATCTCAATGCTTCTAATACCAAACCTGAGCCTCTTCCTATAACATGAGATGGGATATCCAACTCCTTCCCATTCCAATCCTGAGACCCTTCCGATAGCAGAGATGTGATATCTCAATGCTTATACCAAACCTGAGACCCTTCCTATGGCATGAGATGTCATATACAACTCCTTCCCATTCCAATCCTGAGACCCTTCCTATAGCATGAGATGTGATATCTCAATGCGTATACCAAACCTGAGACCCTTCCTATAGCATGAGATGTGATATCCAACTCCTTCCCATTCCAACCTGAGACCCTTCCTATAGCATGAGATGGGATATCTCAATGTTTATACCAAACCTGAGACCCTTCCTATAGCATGAGATGTGATATCCAACTCCTTCCCATTCCAATCCTGAGACCCTTCCTATAGCATGAGATGTGATATCTCAATGCCTCTAATACCAAATCGGAGATCCTTCATCTAACATGAAATGTGATATCCAACTCCTTCCCTTTCCAAACCTGAGAGCCTACCTATAGCATGAGATGTGATATCCAAGACCTTCCCATTCCAATCCTTAGACCCTTCCTACAGCATACAATATGATATCTCAATGATTCTAATAACAAACCTGAGACCCGTCCTATAACATGAGATGTGATATCCAACTCCTTCCCATTCCAATCCTGAGACACTTCCGATAGCAGAGATGTGATATCTCAATGCTTATTCCAAACCTGAGACCCTTCCTATAGCATGAGATGTGATATCCAACTCCTTCCCGTTCCAAACCTGAGACCCTTCCTATAGCATATGTGATATCCAACTCCTTCCCATTCCAAACATGAGACCCTTCCTATAGCATGAGATGTGATATCCAACTCCTTCCCATTCCAATCCTGAGACCCTTCCTATAGCATGAGATGTGATATCTCAATGCCTCTAATACCAAACCTGAGATCCTTCCTCTAACATGAAATGTGATATCCAACTCCTTCCCTTTCCAAACCTGAGAGCCTACCTATAGCATGAGATGTGATATCCAAGACCTTCCCATTCCAATCCTTAGACCCTTCCTACAGCATACAATATGATATCTCAATGATTCTAATAACAAACCTGAGACCCGTCCTATAACATGAGATGTGATATCCAACTCCTTCCCATTCCAATCCTGAGACACTTCCGATAGCAGAGATGTGATATCTCAATGCTTATTCCAAACCTGAGACCCTTCCTATAGCATGAGATGTGATATCCAACTCCTTCCCGTTCCAAACCTGAGACCCTTCCTATAGCATATGTGATATCCAACTCCTTCCCATTCCAAACATGAGACCCTTCCTATAGCAAGAATGTAATATCCAACTCCTTCCCATTCCAATCCTGAGACCCTTCCTACAGCATGCGATGTGATATCTCAATGCTTCTAATACCAAACCTGAGACCCGTCCTATAACATGAGATGGGATATCCAAATCCTTCCCGTTCCAAACCTGAGACCCTTCCTATAGCATGAGATGTGATATCCAACTCCTTCCCATCCCAATCCTGAGACACTTCCGATTGCAGAGATGTGATATCTCAATGCTTATACCAAACCTGAGACTCTTCCTATAACATGAGATGTGATATCCAACTCCTTCCCGTTCCAAACCTGAGACCCTTCCTATAGCATGAGAAGGGATATCCAACTCCTTCCCATTCCAATCCTGAGACCTTCCTATAGCATGAGATGTGATATCTCAAAGCTTCTAATACCAAACCTGCGACCCGTCCTATAACATGAGATATGATATCCAAATCCTTCCCCTTCCAAACCTGAGACCCTTCCTTTAGCATGAGATGTGATATACAAATCCTTCCCATTCCAATCCTGAAACCCTTCCTATAGCATGAGATGTGATATCTCAATGTTTCTAATAAAAAAACTGAGACCACCAAATCCTTCCCATTCCAATCCTGAGATCCTTCCTATTGGATGAGATGTGATATCCAACTCCTTCCCATTCCAATACTGAGACCCTTCCTATACCATGAGATGTGATATCTCAATGCTTCTACCAAAACTGAGACCCTTCCTTTAGCATGAGATGTGATATCCAACTCCTTCCCATTCCAATCCTGAGACCCTTCTGATAGCATGAGATGTGATATCTCAATGCCTCTAATACCAAACCTGAGATTCTTCCTATAACATGAGATGTGATATCTCAATGCTTCTAATACCAAACCTGAGACCCTCCCTTTAGCATGAGATGTGATATCCGACTCCTTCCCATACCAATCCTGAGACCCTTCTGATAGCATGAGATGTGATATCTCAATGCCTCTAATACCAAACCTGAGATTCTTCCTATAACATGAGATGTGATATCTCAATGCTTCTAATACCAAACCTGAGACCCTCCCTTTAGCATGAGATGTGATATCCGACTCCTTCCCATTCCAATCCTGAGACCCTTCTGATAGCATGAGATGTGATATCTCAATGCTTCTAATACCAAACCTGAGACCCTTCCTATAACATAAGATGGGATATCCAACTCCTTCCCATTTCAATCCTGAGACCCTTCCGATAGCAGAGATGTGATATCTCAATGCTTATACCAAACCTGAGACCCTTCCTGTGGCATGAGATGTCATATACAACTCCTTCCCATTCCAATCCTGAGACCCTTCCTATAGCATGAGATGTGATATCCAACTCCTTCCCATTCCAATCCTGAGACCCTTCCTATAGCATGAGATTTGATATCTCAATGCTTCTAACACCAAACCTGAGATCCTTCCGATAGCATGAGATGTGATATCTCAATGCTTCTAATACCAAACCTGAGATCATTCCTATAACACGAGATGTAATATCCAAATCCTTCCCCTTCCAAACCTGAGACCCTCCCTCTAGCATGAGATGTGATATCCAACTCCTTCCCATTCCAATCCTGAGATCCTTCTGATAGCATGAGATGTGATATCTCAATGCCTCTAATACCAAACCTGAGATCCTACCTCTAACATGAAATGTGATATCCAACTCCTTCCCCTTCCAAACCTGAGAGCCTTCCTATAGCATGAGATGTGATATCCAAGTCCTTCCCATTCCAATCCTGAGACCCTTCCTATAGCTTGAGATGTGATATCCAACTCCTCCCCATTCCAATTCTGAGACCCTTCCTATAGCATGAGATGTGATATCTCAATGCTTCTAATACCAAACCTGGGACCCTTCCTATAACATGAGATGGGATATCCAAGTCCTTCCCATTCCAATCCTGAGACCCTTCCTATAGCATGAGATGTGATATCTCAATGCTTCTAATACCAAACCTGAGACCCTTCCTATAACAAGAGATGTGATATCCATGTCCTTCCCATTCCAATCCTGAGACACGTCCTATACCATGAGATGTGATATCCAACTCCTTCCCATTCCAACCTGAGACCCTTCCTATAGCATGAGATGGGATATCTCAATGTTTATACCAAACCTGAGACCCTTCCTATAGCATGAGATGTGATATCCAACTCCTTCCCATTCCAATCCTGAGACCCTTCCTATAGCATGAGATGTGATATCTCAATGCCTCTAATACCAAATCGGAGATCCTTCATCTAACATGAAATGTGATGTCCAACTCCTTCCCTTTCCAAACCTGAGAGCCTACCTATAGCATGAGATGTGATATCCAAGACCTTCCCATTCCAATCCTTAGACCCTTCCTACAGCATACAATATGATATCTCAATGATTCTAATAACAAACCTGAGACCCGTCCTATAACATGAGATGTGATATCCAACTCCTTCCCATTCCAATCCTGAGACACTTCCGATAGCAGAGATGTGATATCTCAATGCTTATTCCAAACCTGAGACCCTTCCTATAGCATGAGATGTGATATCCAACTCCTTCCCGTTCCAAACCTGAGACCCTTCCTATAGCATATGTGATATCCAACTCCTTCCCATTCCAAACATGAGACCCTTCCTATAGCATGAGATGTGATATCCAACTCCTTCCCATTCTAATCCTGAGACCCTTCCTATAGCATGAGATGTGATATCTCAATGCCTCTAATACCAAACCTGAGATCCTTCCTCTAACATGAAATGTGATATCCAACTCCTTCCCTTTCCAAACCTGAGAGCCTACCTATAGCATGAGATGTGATATCCAAGACCTTCCCATTCCAATCCTTAGACCCTTCCTACAGCATACAATATGATATCTCAATGATTCTAATAACAAACCTGAGACCCGTCCTATAACATGAGATGTGATATCCAACTCCTTCCCATTCCAATCCTGAGACACTTCCGATAGCAGAGATGTGATATCTCAATGCTTATTCCAAACCTGAGACCCTTCCTATAGCATGAGATGTGATATCCAACTCCTTCCCGTTCCAAACCTGAGACCCTTCCTATAGCATATGTGATATCCAACTCCTTCCCATTCCAAACATGAGACCCTTCCTATAGCAAGAATGTAATATCCAACTCCTTCCCATTCCAATCCTGAGACCCTTCCTACAGCATGCGATGTGATATCTCAATGCTTCTAATACCAAACCTGAGACCCGTCCTATAACATGAGATGGGATATCCAAATCCTTCCCGTTCCAAACCTGAGACCCTTCCTATAGCATGAGATGTGATATCCAACTCCTTCCCATCCCAATCCTGAGACACTTCCGATTGCAGAGATGTGATATCTCAATGCTTATACCAAACCTGAGACTCTTCCTATAACATGAGATGTGATATCCAACTCCTTCCCGTTCCAAACCTGAGACCCTTCCTATAGCATGAGAAGGGATATCCAACTCCTTCCCATTCCAATCCTGAGACCTTCCTATAGCATGAGATGTGATATCTCAAAGCTTCTAATACCAAACCTGCGACCCGTCCTATAACATGAGATATGATATCCAAATCCTTCCCCTTCCAAACCTGAGACCCGTCCTTTAGCATGAGATGTGATATACAAATCCTTCCCATTCCAATCCTGAAACCCTTCCTATAGCATGAGATGTGATATCTCAATGTTTCTAATAAAAAAACTGAGACCACCAAATCCTTCCCATTCCAATCCTGAGATCCTTCCTATTGGATGAGATGTGATATCCAACTCCTTCCCATTCCAATACTGAGACCCTTCCTATACCATGAGATGTGATATCTCAATGCTTCTACCAAAACTGAGACCCTTCCTTTAGCATGAGATGTGATATCCAACTCCTTCCCATTCCAATCCTGAGACCCTTCTGATAGCATGAGATGTGATATCTCAATGCCTCTAATACCAAACCTGAGATTCTTCCTATAACATGAGATGTGATATCTCAATGCTTCTAATACCAAACCTGAGACCCTCCCTTTAGCATGAGATGTGATATCCGACTCCTTCCCATACCAATCCTGAGACCCTTCTGATAGCATGAGATGTGATATCTCAATGCCTCTAATACCAAACCTGAGATTCTTCCTATAACATGAGATGTGATATCTCAATGCTTCTAATACCAAACCTGAGACCCTCCCTTTAGCATGAGATGTGATATCCGACTCCTTCCCATTCCAATCCTGAGACCCTTCTGATAGCATGAGATGTGATATCTCAATGCTTCTAATACCAAACCTGAGACCCTTCCTATAACATAAGATGGGATATCCAACTCCTTCCCATTTCAATCCTGAGACCCTTCCGATAGCAGAGATGTGATATCTCAATGCTTATACCAAACCTGAGACCCTTCCTGTGGCATGAGATGTCATATACAACTCCTTCCCATTCCAATCCTGAGACCCTTCCTATAGCATGAGATGTGATATCCAACTCCTTCCCATTCCAATCCTGAGACCCTTCCTATAGCATGGGATTTGATATCTCAATGCTTCTAACACCAAACCTGAGATCCTTCCGATAGCATGAGATGTGATATCTCAATGCTTCTAATACCAAACCTGAGATCATTCCTATAACACGAGATGTAATATCCAAATCCTTCCCCTTCCAAACCTGAGACCCTCCCTTTAGCATGAGATGTGATATCCAACTCCTTCCCATTCCAATCCTGAGATCCTTCTGATAGCATGAGATGTGATATCTCAATGCCTCTAATACCAAACCTGAGATCCTACCTCTAACATGAAATGTGATATCCAACTCCTTCCCCTTCCAAACCTGAGAGCCTTCCTATAGCATGAGATGTGATATCCAAGTCCTTCCCATTCCAATCCTGAGACCCTTCCTATAGCTTGAGATGTGATATCCAACTCCTTCCCATTCCAATCCTGAGACACGTCCTATACCATGAGATGTGATATCTCAATGCTTCTAATACCAAACCTGAGACCCTTCCTAAAATGAGATGGGATATCCAACTCCTTCCCATTCCAATCCTGAGACCCTTCCAATAGCAGAGATGTGATATCTCAATGCTTATACCAAACCTGAGACCCTTCCTATGGCATGAAATGTCATATACAACTCCTTCAGATTCCAGACCTGAGACCCTTCCTATAGCATGAGATGTGATATCCAACTCCTTCTCATTCCAATCCTGAGACCCTTCCTATAGCTTGAGATGTGATATCCAACTCCTTCCCATTCCAATCCTGAGACCCTTCCTATAGCATGAGATGTGATATCTCAATGCTTCTAATACCAAACCTGAGATCCTTCCTATAACATGAGATGTGATATCCAAATCCTTCCACTTCCAAACCTGAGACCCTCCCTTTAGCATGAGATGTGATATCCGACTCCTTCCCATTCCAATCCTGAGACCCTTCTGATAGCATGATATGTGATATCTCAATGCCTATAATACCAAACCTGAGATCCTTCCGATAGCATGAGATGTGATATCTCAATGCTTCTAATACCAAACCTGAGATCCTTCCTATAACATGAAATGTGATATCCAAATCCTTCCAAATCCAATCCTGATACCCTTCCGATAGCAGAGATGTGATATCTCAATGCTTATACCAAACCTGAGACCCTTCCTATGGCATGAGATGTCATATACAACTCCTTCCCATTCCAATCCTGAGACCCTTCCTATAGCATGAGATGTGATATCTCAATGCTTCTAATACCAAACCTGAGACTCTTCCTATAACATGAGATGGGATATCCAACTCCTTCCCATTCCAATCCTGAGACCCTTCCGATAGCAGAGATGTGATATCTCAATGCTTATACCAAACCTGAGACCCTTCCTATGGCATGAGATGTCATATACAACTCCTTCCCATTCCAATCCTGCGACCCTTCCTATAGCATGAGATGTGATATCTCAATGCTTCTAATACCAAACCTGAGACTCTTCCTATAACATGAGATGGGATATCCAACTCCTTCCCATTCCAATCCTGAGACCCTTCCGATAGCAGAGATGTGATATCTCAATGCTTATACCAAACCTGAGACCCTTCCTATGGCATGAGATGTCATATACAACTCCTTCCCATTCCAATCCTGAGACCCTTCCTATAGCATGAGATGTGATATCTCAATGCGTATACCAAACCTGAGACCCTTCCTATAGCATGAGATGTGATATCCAACTCCTTCCCATTCCAACCTGAGACCCTTCCTATAGCATGAGATGGGATATCTCAATGTTTATACCAAACCTGAGACCCTTCCTATAGCATGAGATGTGATATCCAACTCCTTCCCATTCCAATCCTGAGACCCTTCCTATAGTATGAGATGTGATATCTCAATGCCTCTAATACCAAATCTGAGATCCTTCATCTAACATGAAATGTGATATCCAACTCCTTCCCTTTCCAAACCTGAGAGCCTACCTATAGCATGAGATGTGATATCCAAGACCTTCCCATTCCAATCCTTAGACCCTTCCTACAGCATACAATATGATATCTCAATGATTCTAATAACAAACCTGAGACCCGTCCAATAACATGAGATGTGATATCCAACTCCTTCCCATTCCAATCCTGAGACACTTCCGATAGCAGAGATGTGATATCTCAATGCTTATTCCAAACCTGAGACCCTTCCTATAGCATGAGATGTGATATCCAACTCCTTCCCGTTCCAAACCTGAGACCCTTCCTATAGCATATGTGATATCCAACTCCTTCCCATTCCAAACATGAGACCCTTCCTATAGCATGAGATGTGATATCCAACTCCTTCCCATTCCAATCCTGAGACCCTTCCTATAGCATGAGATGTGATATCTCAATGCCTCTAATACCAAACCTGAGATCCTTCCTTGAACATGAAATGTGATATCCCACTCCTTCCCTTTCCAAACTTGAGAGTCTACCTATAGCATGAGATGTGATATCCAAGTCCTTCCCATTCCAATCCTTAGACACTTCCTACAGCATGAGATGTGATATCTCAATGATTCTATTACCAAACCTGAGACCCGTCCTATAACATGAGATGGGATATCCAACTCCTTCCCATTTCAATCCTGAGAAACTTCTGATAGCAGAGATGTGATATCTCAATGCTTAGACCAAACCTGAGACACTTCCGATAGCAGAGATGTGATATCTCAATGCTTATTCCAAACCTGAGACCCTTCCTATAGCATGAGATGTGATATCCAACTCCTTCCCGTTCCAAACCTGAGACCCTTCCTATAGCATATGTGATATCCAACTCCTTCCCATTCCAAACATGAGACCCTTCCTCTAACATGAAATGTGATATCCAACTCCTTCCCTTTCCAAACCTGAGAGCCTACCTATAGCATGAGATGTGATATCCAAGACCTTCCCATTCCAATCCTTAGACCCTTCCTACAGCATACAATATGATATCTCAATGATTCTAATAACAAACCTGAGACCCGTCCTATAACATGAGATGTGATATCCAACTCCTTCCCATTCCAATCCTGAGACACTTCCGATAGCAGAGATGTGATATCTCAATGCTTATTCCAAACCTGAGACCCTTCCTATAGCATGAGATGTGATATCCAACTCCTTCCCGTTCCAAACCTGAGACCCTTCCTATAGCATATGTGATATCCAACTCCTTCCCATTCCAAACATGAGACCCTTCCTATAGCAAGAATGTAATATCCAACTCCTTCCCATTCCAATCCTGAGACCCTTCCTACAGCATGCGATGTGATATCTCAATGCTTCTAATACCAAACCTGAGACCCGTCCTATAACATGAGATGGGATATACAACTCCTTCCCGTTCCAAACCTGAGACCCTTCCTATAGCATGAGATGTGATATCCAACTCCTTCCCATCCCAATCCTGAGACACTTCCGATTGCAGAGATGTGATATCTCAATGCTTATACCAAACCTGAGACTCTTCCTATAACATGAGATGTGATATCCAACTCCTTCCCGTTCCAAACCTGAGACCCTTCCTATAGCATAAGATGTGATATCCAACTCCTTCCCATTCCAATCCTGAGACCCTTCCGATAGCATGAGATGTGATATCTCAATGCTTCTAATACCTGTTAGGAAAGATTTCATAATTGTAGGTAATTTTCCTTCCATGTGGCAACCCCTAAACTTTTTGCTGTTGTTTTTCACCATGTTCTTGACTTTGCCAGAGAAGTGCAGCCTTCTGCCGCACTCCTCTGGGCTTTTGCTCCTTTCTTACGGGGAAACTGACATGCCCTTAAGACAGTCAGTACCGGGGAATGCTGTTTCCCGTAGTTTCTTTTATCATGTTGCGGCTTTAGTGCAACATGACACAAGAGGGCACTGTAAGCTAAGTTACAGCTCTCTTGGGTCTCTAGCCTTCTACAGGCCCTAGATACTCTTTTAGGATGGTATTTGATCGGTGCAAGTCATTCAGGGACTGGAATGGTGGCAGCGATCGTTTTGTTTATTTTGAGCTCCTTTTGGCGTTCTGAGCACGTTTTTCGCACTGAACCCAAAATGGTGGCCTGGCTCCCAAAATGGCCAGACCACGAGGCTCCTTTGTCCTGTCCACTGACCGTCTTGCTCCCTTCACCTTCCCCAGGTCGAGCGACCCGGGGCCTTCCTTATTTGGGCATGTACTTTCCCGCGAAACGTGGTTGCTTTCGCGGGCTTCTACATGTCGTTTGTGTGCCTCCAGGGTGTGGGCTGGGATGTCTGGTCCCAATACACATCCTGGGTGCCAGAGAGTCTAGGGTAGTGTGAATGCCTGGGACCACCGTGGTCCGTGATTGGACCACGTATGCTATGTGTGTTGATGAGCGGATCTCCCATTGGCTCCCCTCCGTTTTGGCGCGAAGGGAACCGTGGATAAGAGGGGGCTGGAAACACCACTACCAGGTCGATCTCCTGAGTTCTCACGAACGAAGGAATACAGGAGCCAAGTATCCTGCAACCACGAGGCTGGACCGAGGAATCGCTGGTGACCCGCTGAAGGAATCCTCCTTTGCACTGCTGTCGTCCTGTGAAACCCTTTCCTCCTTTGATCGAACCAGAAGGCCTGTACTGGTGCTTCGACCTTTGGAATAGCAGGAACAGCTATTCCCGGCGACTTCATCATCTCCTGCCAAGTAAGCCTTCAGAAGCGTCTCTGGGCCATCCAGTTGACTGACCAGCTTACAAGGGAGTCCTGCTCTGTAACCGCCGCCAGGTTGTGTTGTATTTTCGAGTCCTTGTCACTCTCCCACGCTTCGTACACTTGGCGTTCCCAAGTCTGAAGGGAGGAGTGTACATTTGGCTCGAATACACACGGCCGCTCCGTTGTCCTGCTGCGGCAACAAACTGTGCTGGTTTCGTCGATTGGGACGTCTTTTTGCTCTACACGACTACGAGGCGTTCCCTGCTCTTCTGAACCTGCCAGCTGCTGAAACTAACGTGGAGAAGCCTGGGTCTGCTTGCTTCGGGGACCGGTGAGTAGTTTAGCTAGGATCTGGTCGCCCTCCTGCAGTATCCCATTGCTTTTCCCTGCTGTGTGAAAACAGCACCCTTTTGGCCGTACTCGCGCTCTGCTTCTGCCCGCTGTGGAGGCTGCGCTTGAGTTGCGGAACCTGTTCTCCTTCCGCTGTGCACTAACCCGAACTGCCTGACTTCCTCCGAAGAGCTTCTCCTTTTGCCCGTTGGCACCGGCGTGGCAGGTACTTTGAGCACAAGGCTCCACTCTTCGCAGGGCTCGGACTTCCATCTAGTTAGGTGCCTCTGAAGGCGAACTGAGTCTAAAGCGTTATCGCACTGCCTGTTTTCCTTCCCTGGCAGGTGGACTACACATTTCGTGCCTCTAATGCTTAAGACTGTCGTATTTGTATATATATTGTGTTGATATGGTATGTGTTGGTTTAGTATTGTGATATTGTGATTTTCTCGCTACGGTCATTGTTTTAAAGGCCTTAAAATAAATGTGTATCTATTTTTGATATAACAACTGTTTGGAGTAGTTTGTAAGCGCTCTTGCTTTGTGTGCTCATTGCGGGCTTTCAGTCACCCTCACCCCTCTTGAGACCTAGTCTTGACCGCCGCGATCGCTACCTTGATTGGTCTGGCTTGTCCAGAGGTTACCCTGTTCCAAGTAATTAGGTTGGCCTTCTGAACTTCTGCGCCACCAGGACAGAGTTCAGAAATCCGTCTTAACAAATTGGTGTACAGCGGTGGGATACGACTGAAGGTATCCAGTGTTGCGCTCGAACTAAGGCATTTCAGGTTATTCCAACCAGTACACGTAGTGAATTGTTGTAGTATAACTTTAAAAAGGCCATAGTCCTATCAAACAGTATGGAAACAAATACCTTGTTAACTTTAAATGCTTCCAAATCAGAAACGCTGAAAAAGATGTGTGCGGAGAGAGGTGTTTCCTCTCAAGGCACAAAATTGGAAATGATCCAGAGAATCGTGGCGTGGCAAGAAGCGCAGCTTGACGCTATAACTTCTGAGGACAGTGCAGAAGGTGGTGGGGCTGCTCTCACTGGTAGAACCGACGGTTCTGCCGCTGCACTGATCCATCGCGACCACGAGGACAGGGAGGATGTGATGTCTAATGTTTCCTCTGCCAGTGTTGATGGGGAGGCTATGCTTGAATTCAAGAAGCAAGAGCTGCGGTTTAGGCAGCAGGAGCTTGAATTCAGCATAGCCAAACTAAAAATCGAACAGGCAGAAAAACAGAAAGACAGGGATCACCAGTTGGAACTGGCCAAGCTTCAGGTTGCAAATGGGTCCAAGGGTCCTAGACATGGGTCTGGGGCTTCCTCTCATCCACGGTTTCCGAAAGATCTGCTCAGTGTGTATGAAGAAAGGAATGACATTATGGACTGGCTGAATGCGTTTGAGTATGCATGCGAGGTTCAAGAAGTTGACAATGCTGATAAGATTGCGTGGTTGCTCAGTAGACTGCCCCATTCTGGCTGTAGTGCCATTATGGAAATGTCGAAGGCTGAGCGGGCTGATTTCGCAATGTTAAAGCAAACTCTCATTTTAAAGTTTGGGAAGACTCCGGCCCAATATTTAAAGCGTTTTCGAGAGTATAAGAAAAAGGAAGGTGGTACTTGGGTATCTTATGTCGCTGAATCTTTGAAAAACTTAACTGGCTGGGTCGAAGGTTATAAGGTTTCTACCTTCGAAGGCATGATAAATCTTGTCATGCTGGAACATATTTTTGCTTCTTCTTCCCCGGAGCTTAAGCAGCATTTGGCCGATTCGAAGGAGATAGATCCTAAGAAGCTGGCCATTGCAGCAGACTTATGGGTGTCACATCGAGTGTCCCATAAGGACAAAACTCATCCTGGTAAGCAGGAGGAAGGGAAAAAGTCCAAAGATATGGAGGGTGGGGAATCTGCTAAATCTTCTTCCCATAAGGGCCACAAAAAGAAAAACAAGGGTAAGACACAAGAGAACTCACAGGGTAGTGGAGGTCAGCCTCCGAAACAGAACTCTGGTTACAATAAGCCTCCCTACGTAAACAGACCCACTGGGGCTTGTTTTTCTTGTGGAGCAACTCACCATGTGAAGGGGGATCCCCGGTGTAAGGTTAGACCTTTGGGGGTCCACTCCGCTAATCTGGCCTTCTCCTCCTACGAGGAAGAAGAGATTACAGGAGCATCCTTCTCCTCAGACTCATTTCCCAGCGGAATAGAGGCTGAGGTAGTTTTAGTGTCCCTGGGTTCCTGGGAGCCTAAAGTCGCAGAGGCTTATGCTAGGATTCCGGATAATACCAAGCACTACTTTAAAGACAGTGTGCTGATCAATGGAGTGGATACTCCAGCTCTTAGGGATAGTGGGTGCAGTCGCACTGTAGTGGATTCTACCTTGGTAGACTCAGAGGAAGTTGCCAGAGCTACTCTGATGCCCACTAAGTTGGCTGACGGCCCCCTCCGTATGTTTCCAGTAATACCTGTAAATCTTACTTTAAATGGTACAGCAGTCAGGATTCCAGTGAGCATTCAGAGAAACGTCCCGGGAAAGGTCTTGTTGGGTAATGATCTCAGAGCTTTAGGGCTCGTAGGAGACACTGCCGAAAGACCCTACACATGGTCTCAAGCACGGGCAGCATTGGCCAAGTCCAATACGCCGCCCCAGCCGAAGGGGAAACCCAAGGCGAAAGGAGTCTACAAGTCAAAACGAGGGAAAGAGAATATTCCCCCGAGCTCGCCTACCACTGCGGTGGAGGAAGTTGGTCAATCGCCCGGGCCTGACGAGGAGGTGGCGATGCCTGAAGTATTCGACCCCAACGATCATCCTGAACTAAAAGACTTGTTAGTTGAAGGAGGTCCTGATAGGGACGAATTCAGTAAAGGCCAACGTGAGTGCCCATCTCTGGAAGGCCTAAGGAGACAGGCCTGCTCCCAGCTTGAGGGTGAACCTCCTGGGAAGCATAGGATTTATTGGGAAGGTGGACTCCTGTATAGTGAGCCCACAGAGTCTACAGAAGGAGACCATAGGAGGTTGGTGGTTCCCCTTGCTGTTAGGCCCTTCCTCCTGCAGTTGGCGCATGAAGTTCCCCTTGCTGGTCACCTTGGTATGAAGAGGACCAAGCAAAGGTTATCCATGCACTTCTACTGGCCCAAGATGGGGGTGCAAGTAGAAAGTCACTGCAGGAGTTGTGCCTCCTGCCAGTTGTCTGGTAAGGTTGGCGCGACAATCCAAGCTCCGTTGGTACCGCTCCCAGTTGTGGGGGTACCATTTGAAAGGGTAGGGATCGACATCGTTGGTCCCCTTGACCCGCAAACATCCTCGGGCAATAGGTTTATCCTGGTGCTGGTCGACCATGCAACCAGGTATCCTGAGGCCATCCCATTTACAACTGTAACTGCCAAGCCAGTTGCAGAAGCTTTACTCGGCATGTTTACTAGGGTTGGCTTCCCTAAAGAAGTTGTGCCGGATGATGGCAGCAACTTTATGTCGAAGTATAGGCAGGCTATGTGGATAGAATGTGGGGTCACCTACAGGTTCTCTTCTGCATACCACCCCCAGACCAATGGTCTGGGGGGGCGTTTTAACAGGACGTTAAAGAGCATGATTGGGGCTCTGGCGGAGACTCAGAGAAGAAAATGGGATCTTCTTGTTTCATGCTTACTGTTTGCCTACCGAGAGGTACCACAGGAGGGCGTTGGCTTCAGCCCCTTCAAACTTCTGTTCGGTCATCCCGTACGGGGACCCTTAGCCATCGTCAAGGAGGGATGGGAGATGCCCCCTCCCCCTGTTACTACCAACGTAGTTGATTATGTGCTAGGGCTCAGAAAACGGATGGTACTTCTGATGGGCTTGGCTAGTGATAAATTGAAGGCAGGGCAAGCGCTGGTGAAACCTTGGTACGACCAGAAAGCTTCCCTCATCAACTTTACACTTGGTCAGCAAGTCCTGATCATGAATCCCATAAGGCCTCGAGCTTTACAGGACAAATGGTCAGGCCCTTACCCAGTGGTGGAGCCCCTGGGTGAGGTTAACTATTCAGTGGACCTTGGAAGGCCTGGACAGGCTCCAAAAGTGTTTCACGTGAATAGGCTGAAGGCTTTCGTCCCAAGCGGCGAAATCGCAGCACTGCTATTGGCTTTAGACGTTGAGGAAGAGGAGTCTGAACCTCTCCCCGACCTGTTCCAAAGCAGTCCTTCAGAAAGCTCTTTTGAGGGTGTCCGAGTGGCCCCTCACCAAAATGGACAAGGCTCAGTGGTTTACCTTGGACATGAAGTAGGTGGAGGGAGGAGACAGCCTCTACTCAGTCAGGTACAAGCAGTACAAGACTGGCCTACCCCCACTACGCAAACCCAGGTGAGAGCCTTCTTAGGACTCACGGGGTTTTACCGCACTTTTGTGGCAGACTATGGCACCATAGCTGCTCCTCTGACTGCCCTCACAACTCCGAAGAAACCCAAGAAGGTAACTTGGACCGACGAGTGTGAGAAGGCCTTCAATGGCTTAAAAGACTCCTTGTGCCAGGCCCCTGTCCTCAGGGCCCCTGATTATCAAAGACCTTTTATCGTGCAGACGGACGCCTCTGACACTGGGATAGGAGCTGTACTATCACAAGTAGATGAGAAGGGTAAGGAACACCCTATCGGTTTTATTAGTCGCCAGCTTAAGGACAGAGAGCTCAGATGGTCCACGGTAGAGAAAGAATGTTTCTCTGTTGTGTGGGCCCTAAGGAAGCTGAGGCCCTACCTCTATGGGACCCACTTCACTGTGCAAACTGACCATAAGCCGTTAAAGTGGCTAATTAACATGAAGGGGGAGAATCCAAAGTTGCTTAGGTGGTCCATAAGTCTACAAGGCTTCGACTTCACTATTGAGCATAGGCCAGGTGTCCAACATAGCAATGCTGATGGGTTGTCCAGAATGTTTAACCGACCTGAACAAGAGACTCATCCAGGGGTGGATTAGTTCCCCCTGTCCATAGTCTGGGAGGGGCGAGTGTTAGGAAAGATTTCATAATTGTAGGTAATTTTCCTTCCATGTGGCAACCCCTAAACTTTTTGCTGTTGTTTTTCACCTTGTTCTTGACTTTGCCAGAGAAGTGCAGCCTTCTGCCGCACTCCTCTGGGCTTTTGCTCCTTTCTTACGGGGAAACTGACATGCCCTTAAGACAGTCAGTACCGGGGAACGCTGTTTCCCGTAGTTTCTTTTATCATGTTGCGGCTTTAGTGCAACATGACACAAGAGGGCACTGTAAGCTAAGTTACAGCTCTCTTGGGTCTCTAGCCTTCTACAGGCCCTAGATACTCTTTTAGGATGGTATTTGATCGGTGCAAGTCATTCAGGGACTGGAATGGTGGCAGCGAACGTTTTGTTTATTTTGAGCTCCTTTTGGCGTTCTGAGCACGTTTTTCGCACTGAACCCAAAATGGTGGCCTGGCTCCCAAAATGGCCAGACCACGAGGCTCCTTTGTCCTGTCCACTGACCGTCTTGCTCCCTTCACCTTCCCCAGGTCGAGCGACCCAGGGCCTTCCTTATTTGGGCATGTACTTTCCCGCGAAACGTGGTTGCTTTCGCGGGCTTCTACATGTCGTTTGTGTGCCTCCAGGGTGTGGGCTGGGATGTCTGGTCCCAATACACATCCTGGGTGCCAGAGAGTCTAGGGTAGTGTGAATGCCTGGGACCACCGTGGTCCGTGATTGGTCCACGTATGGTATGTGTGTTGATGAGCGGATCTCCCATTGGCTCGCCTCCGTTTTGGCGCGAAGGGAACCGTGGATAAGAGGGGGCTGGAAACACCACTACCAGGTCGATCTCCTGAGTTCTCACGAACGAAGGAATACAGGAGCCAAGTATCCTGCAACCACGAGGCTGGACCGAGGAATCGCTGGTGACCCGCTGAAGGAATCCTCCTTTGCACTGCTGTCGTCCTGTGAAACCCTTTCCTCCTTTGATCGAACCAGAAGGCCTGTACTGGTGCTTCGACCTTTGGAATAGCAGGAACAGCTATTCCCGGCGATTTCATCATCTCCTGCCAAGTAAGCCTTCGGAAGCGTCTCTGGGCCATCCAGTTGACTGACCAGCTTACAAGGGAGTCCTGCTCTGTAACCGCCGCCAGGTTGTGTTGTATTTCGAGTCCTTGTCACTCTCCCACGCTTCGTACACTTGGCGTTCCCAAGTCTGAAGGGAGGAGTGTACATTTGGCTCGAATACACACGGCCGCTCCGTTGTCCTGCTGCGGCAACAAACTGTGCTGGTTTCGTCGATTGGGACGTCTTTTTGCTCTACACGACTATGAGGCGTTCCCTGCTCTTCTGAACCTGCCAGCTGCTGAAACTAACGTGGAGAAGCCTGGGTCTGCTTGCTTCGGGGACCGGTGAGTAGTTTAGCTAGGATCTGGTCGCCCTCCTGCAGTATCCCATTGCTTTTCCCTGCTGTGTAAAAACAGCACCCTTTTGGCCGTACTCGCGCTCTGCTTCTGCCCGCTGTGGAGGCTGCGCTTGAGTTGCGGAACCTGTTCTCCTTCTGCTGTGCACTAACCCGAACTGCCTGACTTCCTCCGAAGAGCTTCTCCTTTTGCCCGTTGGCACCGGCGTGGCAGGTACTTTGAGCACAAGGCTCCACTCTTCGCAGGGCTCGGACTTCCATCTAGTTAGGTGCCTCTGAAGGCGAACTGAGTCTAAAGCGTTATCGCACTGCCTGTTTTCCTTCCCAGGCAGGTGGACTACACATTTCGTGCCTCTAATGCTTAAGACTGTCGTATTTGTATATATATTGTGTTGATATGGTATGTGTTGGTTTAGTATTGTGATATTGTGATTTTCTCGCTACGGTCATTGTTTTAAAGGCCTTAAAATAAATGTGTATCTATTTTTGATATAACAACTGTTTGGAGTAGTTTGTAAGCGCTCTTGCTTTGTGTGCTCATTGCGGGCTTTCAGTCACCCTCACCCCTCTTGAGACCTAGTCTTGACCGCCGCGATCGCTACCTTGATTGGTCTGGCTTGTCCAGAGGTTACCCTGTTCCAAGTAATTAGGTTGGCCTTCTGAACTTCTGCGCCACCAGGACAGAGTTCAGAAATCCGTCTTAACAATACCAAACCTGAGATCCTTCTTATAACATGTGATGTGATATCCAAATCCTTCCCCTTCCAAACCTGAGACCCTCCCTTTAGCATGAAATGTGATATCCAACTCCTTCCCATTCCAATCCTGAGACCCTTATGATAGCATGAGATGTGATATCTCAATGCCTCTAATACCAAACCTGAGATACTTCCGATAGCATGAGATGTGATATCTCAATGCTTCTAATACCAAACCTGAGATCCTTCCTATAACATGAGATGTGATATCCAAATCCTTCCCCTTCCAAACCTGAGACCCTCCCTTTATCATGAGATGTGATATCCAACTCCTTCCCATTCCAATCCTGAGACCCTTCTGATAGCATGAGATGTGATATCTCAATGCCTCTAATACCAAACCTGAGATCCTACCTCTAACATGAAATATGATATCCAACTCCTTCCCTTTCCAAACCTGAGATCTTGCCTATAGCATGAGATGTGATATCCAAGTCCTTCCCATTCCAATCCTGAGACCCTTCCTATAGCATGAGATGTGATATCTCAATGCTTATACCAAACCTGAGACCCTTCCTATGGCATGAGATGCCATATACAACTCCTTTCCATTCCAATCCTGAGACCCTGCTTATAGCATGAGATGTGATATCTCAATGCTTCTAATACCAAACCTGAGATCTTTCCTATAACATGAGATGTGATATCCAACTCCTTCCCATTCCAATCCTGAGACCATTCCTATAGCATGAGATGTGATATCTCAATGCTTATACCAAACCTGAGACCCTTCCTATAGCTTGAGATGTGATATCCAACTCCTTCCCATTCCAATCCTGAGACCCTTCCTATAGCATGAGATGTGATATCTCAATGCCTCTAATACCAAACCTGAGATCCTTCCTCTAACATGAAATGTGATATCCAACTCCTTCCCCTTCCAAACCTGAGAGCCTTCCTATAGCATGAGATATGATATCCAAGTCCTTTCCATTCCAATCCTGAGACCCTTCCTATAACATGAGATGTGATATCCAACTCCTTCCCATTCCAACCTGAGACCCTTCCTATAGCATGAGATGGGATATCCAACTCCTTCCAAATCCAATCCTGATACCCTTCCTATAGCATGAGATGGGATATCCAACTCCTTCCAAATCCAATCCTGAAATCCTTCCGATATCATGAGATGTGATATCCCAATGCTTCTACCAAACTTGAGACCCATACTATGGCATGAGATGTGATATCAAACTCCTTCCCATTCCAACCTGAGACCCTTCCTATAGCATGAGATGGGATATCCAACTCCTTCCAAATCCAATCCTGAAATCCTTCCGATATCAGGAGATGTGATATCCCAATGCTTCTACCAAACCTGAGACCCATACTATGGCATGAGATGTGATATCCAACTCCTTCCCATTCCAATTCTGAGACTCTTCTGATAGCATGAGATGTGATATTTCAATGCCTCTAATACCAAACCTGAGATCCTACCTCTAACATGAAATGTGATATCCAACTCTTTCCCGTTGCAAACCTGAGAGCCTTCCTATAGCATGAGATCCTATGATATCCAAGTCCTTCCCATTCCAATCCTGAGACCCTTCCTATAACATGAGATGTGATATCCAACTCCTTCCCATTCCAACCTGAGACCCTTCCTATAGCATGAGATGGGATATCCAACTCCTTCCAAATCCAATCCTGATACCCTTCCGATAGCATAAGATGTGATATCCCAATGCTTCTACCAAACCTGAGACCCATACTATGGCATGAGATGTGATATCAAACTCCTTCCCATTCCAATCCTGAGACCCTTCCTATAGCTTGAGATGTGATATCCAACTCCTTCCCATTCCAATTCTGAGACCCTTCTTATACAATGAGACTTGATATCTCAATGCTTCTAATACCAAACCTGAGACCCGTCCTATAACATGAGATGTGATATCCAAATCCTTCCCCTTCCAAACCTTAGACCCTTCCTTTATCATGAGATGTGATATCCAACTCCTTCCCATTCAAATCCTGAGACTTTTCCGATATCATGAGATGTGATATCTCAATGCTTCTAATATCAAACTTGAGACCCTCCCTATAGCATGAGATGTGATATCCAAGTCCTTCCCATTCCAATCCTGAGACCCTTCCTATAGCATGAGATGTGATATCTCAATGCTTCTAATACCAAACCTGAGACCCTTCCTATAACATAAGATGGAAATATCCAACTCCTTCCCATTCCAATCCTGAGACCCTTCCGATAGCAGAGATGTGATATCTCAATGCTTATACCAAACCTGAGATCCTTCCTATAACATGAGATGTGATATCCAACTCCTTCCCATTCCAATCCTGAGACACTTCCTATAGCATGAGATGTGATATCTCACTGCTTATACCAAACCTGAGACCCTTCCTATAGCATGAGATGTGATATCCAACTCCTTCCCATTCCAATCCTGAGACCCTTCCTATAGCATGAGATGTGATATCTCAATGCTTCTAATATCAAACTTGAGACCCTCCCTATAGCATGAGATGTGATACCCAAGTCCTTCCCATTCCAATCCTGAGACCCTTCCTACAGCATGCGATGTGATGTCTCAATGCTTCTAATACCAAACCTGAGACTCTTCCTATAACATGAGATGGGATATCCAACTCCTTCCCATTCCAATCCTGAGACCTTTCCGATAGCAGAGATGTGATATCTCAATGCTTATACCAAACCTAAGACCCTTCCTATGGCATGAGATGTCATATACAACTCCTTCCCATTCCAATCCTGAGACCCTTCCTATAGCATGAGATGTGATATCTCAATGCTTATACCAAACCTGAGACCCTTCCTATAGCATGAGATGTGATATCCATGTCCTTCCCATTCCAATCCTGAGACCCTTCCTATAGCATGAGATGTGATATCTCAATGCTTATACCAAACCTGAGACCCTTCCTATGGCATGAGATGCCATATACAACTCCTTTCCATTCCAATCCTGAGACCCTGCTTATAGCATGAGATGTGATATCTCAATGCTTCTAATACCAAACCTGAGATCTTTCCTATAACATGAGATGTGATATCCAACTCCTTCCCATTCCAATCCTGAGACCATTGCTATAGCATGAGATGTGATATCTCAATGCTTATACCAAACCTGAGACCCTTCCTATAGCTTGAGATGTGATATCCAACTCCTTCCCATTCCAATCCTGAGACCCTTCCTATAGCATGAGATGTGATATCTCAATGCCTCTAATACCAAACCTGAGATCCTTCCTCTAACATGAAATGTGATATCCAACTCCTTCCCCTTCCAAACCTGAGAGCCTTCCTATAGCATGAGATATGATATCCAAGTCCTTTCCATTCCAATCCTGAGACCCTTCCTATAACATGAGATGTGATATCCAACTCCTTCCCATTCCAACCTGAGACCCTTCCTATAGCATGAGATGGGATATCCAACTCCTTCCAAATCCAATCCTGATACCCTTCCGATAGCATGAGATGTGATTTCCCAATGCTTCTACCAAACCTGAGACCCATACTATGGCATGAGATGTGATATCAAACTCCTTCCCATTCCAACCTGAGACCCTTCCTATAGCATGAGATGGGATATCCAACTCCTTCCAAATCCAATCCTGAAATCCTTCCGATAGCATGAGATGTGATATCCCAATGCTTCTACCAAACCTGAGACCCATACTATGGCATGAGATGTGATATCCAACTCCTTCCCATTCCAATTCTGAGACTCTTCTGATAGCATGAGATGTGATATCTCAATGCCTCTAATACCAAACCTGAGATCCTACCTCTAACATGAAATGTGATATCCAACTCTTTCCCGTTGCAAACCTGAGAGCCTTCCTATAGCATGAGATCCTATGATATCCAAGTCCTTCCCATTCCAATCCTGAGACCCTTCCTATAACATGAGATGTGATATCCAACTCCTTCCCATTCCAACCTGAGACCCTTCCTATAGCATGAGATGGGATATCCAACTCCTTCCAAATCCAATCCTGAGACCCTTCCGATAGCATGAGATGTGATATCCCAATGCTTCTACCAAACCTGAGACCCATACTATGTCATGAGATGTGATATCAAACTCCTTCCCATTCCAATCCTGAGACCCTTCCTATAGCTTGAGATGTGATATCCAACTCCTTCCCATTCCAATTCTGAGACCCTTCTTATACAATGAGACTTGATATCTCAATGCTTCTAATACCAAACCTGAGACCCGTCCTATAACATGAGATGTGATATCCAAATCCTTCCCCTTCCAAACCTTAGACCCTTCCTTTATCATGAGATGTGATATCCAACTCCTTCCCATTCCAATCCTGAGACCCTTCCTATAGCATGAGATGTGATATCTCAATGCTTCTAATACCAAACCTGAGACCCTTCCTATAACATGAGATGTGATATCCAACTCCTTCCCATTCCAATCCTGAGACACTTCCTATAGCATGAGATGTGATATCTCACTGCTTATACCAAACCTGAGACCCTTCCTATAGCATGAGATGTGATATCCAACTCCTTCCCATTCCAATCCTGAGACCCTTCCTATAGCATGAGATGTGATATCTCAATGCTTCTAATATCAAACTTGAGACCCTCCCTATAGCATGAGATGTGATACCCAAGTCCTTCCCATTCCAATCCTGAGACCCTTCCTACAGCATGCGATGTGATGTCTCAATGCTTTTAATACCAAACCTGAGACTCTTCCTATAACATGAGATGGGATATCCAACTCCTTCCCATTCCAATCCTGAGACCTTTCCGATAGCAGAGATGTGATATCTCAATGCTTATACCAAACCTAAGACCCTTCCTATGGCATGAGATGTCATATACAACTCCTTCCCATTCCAATCCTGAGACCCTTCCTATAGCATGAGATGTGACATCTCAATGCTTATACCAAACCTGAGACCCTTCCTATAGCATGAGATGTGATATCCAACTCCTTCCCATTCCAATCCTGAGACCCTTCCTATAGCATGAGATGTGATGTGTCAATGCTTCTAATACCAAACCTGAGATCCTTCCTATAACATGAGATGTGATATCCAACTCCTTCCCATTCCAATCCCGAGACCCTTCCTATAGCATGAGATGTGATATCTCAATGCTTATACCAAACCTGAGACCCTTCCTATAGCATGAGATGTGATATCCAACTCCTTCCCATTCCAATCCTGAGACTCTTCCTATAGCATGAGATGTGATATCTCAATGCCTCTAATACCAAACCTGAGATCCTTCCTCTAATATGAAATGTGATATCCAACTCCTTCCCTTTCCAAACCTGAGAGCCTACCTATAACATGAGATGTGATATCCAAGTCCTTCCCATTCCAATCCTTAGACCCTTCCTACAGCATGCAATATGATATCTCAATGATTCTAATAACAAACCTGAGACCCGTCCTATAACATGAGATGGGATATCCAACTCCTTCCCATTCCAATCCTGAGACACTTCCGATAGCAGAGATGTGATATCTCAATGCTTATACCAAACCTGAGACCCTTCCTATAACATGAGATGTGATATCCAACTCCTTCCCGGTCCAAACCTGAGACCCTTCCTATAGCATATGTGATATCCAACTCCTTCCCATTCCAAACATGAGACCCTTCCTATAGCAAGAGTGTAATATCCAACTCCTTCCCATTCCAATCCTGAGACCATTCCTATAGCATGAGATGTGATATCTCAATGCTTCTAATACCAAACCTGAGATCCTTCCTATGACATGAGATGTGATATCCAATTCCTCCCCATTCCAAACCTGAGAACCTTCCTACAGCATGCGATGTGATATCTCAATGCTTCTAATACCAAACCCGAGACCAGTCCTATAACATGAGATTGGATATCCAACTCCTTCCCCTTCCAAACCTGAGACTCTTCCTATAGCATGAGATGTGATATCCAACTTCTTCCCATTCCAATCCTGAGACCCTTCCTATAACATGAGATGTGATGTCTCAATGCTTCTAATACCAAACCTGAGATCTTTCCTATAACATGAGATGTGATATCCAACTCCTTCCCATTCCAATCCTGAGACCCTTCCTATAGCATGAGATGTGATATCTCAATGCTTATACCAAACCTGAGACCCTTCCTATAGCTTGAGATGTGATATCCAACTCCTTCCCATTCCAATCCTGAGACCCTTCCTATAGCATGAGATGTGATATCTCAAGGCCTCTAATACCAAACCTGAGATCCTTCCTCTAACATGAAATGTGATATCCAACTCCTTCCCCTTCCAAACCTGAGAGCCTTCCTATAACATGAAATGTGATATCCAATTCCTTCCCATTCCAACCTGAGACCCTTCCTATAGCATGAGATGGGATATCCAACTCCTTCCAAATCCAATACTGATACCCTTCCGATAGCATGAGATGTGATATCCCAATGCTTCTACCAAACCTGAGACCCATACTATGGCATGAGATGTGATATCAAACTCCTTCCCATTCCAATCCTGAGACCCTACCTATAGCTTGAGATGTGATATCCAACTCCTTCCCATTCCAATTCTGAGACCCTTCCTATACCATGAGACTTGATATCTCAATGCTTCTAATACCAAACCTGAGACCCGTCCTATAACATGAGATGTGATATCCAAATCCTTCCCCTTCCAAACCTTAGACCCTTCCTTTATCATGAGATGTGATATCCAATTCCTTCCCATTCCAATCCTGAGACCCTTCCGATATCATGAGATTTGTTATCTCAATGGTTCTAATATCAAACTTGAGACCCTCCCTATAACATGAGATGTGACATCCAAGTCCTCCCCATTCCAATCCTGAGACCCTTCCTATAGCATGAGATGTGATATCTCAATGCTTCTAATACCAAACCTGAGACCCTTCCTATAACATGATTTGGGATATCCAACTCCTTCCCATTCCAATCCTGAGACCCTTCCGATAGCAGAGATGTGATATCTCAATGCTTATACCAAACCTGAGACCCTTCCTATGGCCTGAGATGTCATATGCAACTCCTTCCCATTCCAATCCTGAGACCCTTCCTATAGCATTAGATGTGATATCCCAATGCTTATACCAAATCTGAGACCCTTCCTATAGCATGAGATGTGATATCCAACTTCTTCCCATTCCAATCCTGAGACCCTTCCTATAGCATGAGATGTGATGTCTCAATTCTTCTAATACCAAACCTGAGATCCTTCCTATAACATGAGATGTGATATCCAACTCCTTCCCGTTCCAATCCTGAGACCCTTATGATAGCATGAGATGTGATATCTCAATGCCTCTAATACCAAACCTGAGATCCTTCCTATAACATGAGATGTGATTTCCAAATCCTTCCACTTCCAAACCTGAGACCCTCCCTTTAGCATGAGATGTGATATCCAACTCCTTCCCATTCCAATCCTGAGACCCTTCTGATAGCATGAGATGTGATATTTCAATGCCTCTAATACCAAACCTGAGATCCCACCTCTAACATGAAATGTGATATCCATCTCCTTCCCTTTCCAAACCTGAGACCCTGCCTATAGCATGAGATGTGATATCCAAGTCCTTCCCATTCCAATCCTGAGACCCTTCCTATAGCATGTGATGTGATATCTCAATGCTTATACCAAATCTGAGACCCTTCCTATAGCATGAGATGTGATATCCAACTCCTTCCCATTCCAATCCTGAGACCCTTCCTATAGCATGAGATGTGATGTCTCAATGCTTCTAATACCAAACCTGAGATCCTTCCTATAACATGAGATGTGATATCCAACTCCTTCCCATTCCAATCCTGAGACCCTTATGATAGCATGAGATGTGATATCTCAATGCCTCTAATACCAAACCTGAGATACTTCCGATAGCATGAGATGTGATATCTCAATGCTTCTAATACCAAACCTGAGATCCTTCCTATAACATGAGATGTGATTTCCAAATCCTTCCCCTTCCAAACCTTAGACCCTTCCTTTATCATGAGATGTGATATCCAACTCCTTCCCATTCCAATCCTGAGACCCTTCCTATAGCATGAGATGTGATATCTCAATGCTTCTAATACCAAACCTGAGACCCTTCCTATAACATAAGATGGAAATATCCAACTCCTTCCCATTCCAATCCTGAGACCCTTCCGATAGTAGAGATGTGATATCTCAATGCTTATACCAAACCTGAGATCCTTCCTATAACATGAGATGTGATATCCAACTCCTTCCCATTCCAATCCTGAGACACTTCCTATAGCATGAGATGTGATATCTCACTGCTTATACCAAACCTGAGACCCTTCCTATAGCATGAGATGTGATATCCAACTCCTTCCCATTCCAATCCTGAGACCCTTCCTATAGCATTAGATGTGATATCTCAATGCTTCTAATATCAAACTTGAGACCCTCCCTATAGCATGAGATGTGATACCCAAGTCCTTCCCATTCCAATCCTGAGACCCTTCCTACAGCATGAGATGTGATATCTCAATGCTTATACCAAACCTGAGACCCTTCCTATAACATGAGATGGGATATCCAACTCCTTCCCATTCCAATCCTGAGACCTTTCCGATAGCAGAGATGTGATATCTCAATGCTTATACCAAACCTAAGACCCTTCCTATGGCATGAGATGTCATATACAACTCCTTCCCATTCCAATCCTGAGACCCTTCCTATAGCATGAGATGTGATATCTCAATGCTTATACCAAACCTGAGACCCTTCCTATAGCATGAGATGTGATATCCAACTCCTTCCCATTCCAATCCTGAGACCCTTCCTATAGCATGAGATGTGATGTCTCAATGCTTCTAATACCAAACCTGAGATCCTTCCTATAACATGAGATGTGATATCCAACTCCTTCCCATTCCAATCCCGAGACCCTTCCTATAGCATGAGATGTGATATCTCAATGCTTATACCAAACCTGAGACCCTTCCTATAACATGAGATGTGATATCCAACTCCTTCCCATTCCAAACCTGGGAAGGAGTTGGATATCCCAAATCATGTTATAGGAAGGGTCTCAGGTTTGGTATTAGAAGCATTGAGATATCACATCTCATGCTATAGGAAGGGTCTCAGGTTTGGTATAAGCATTGTGATATCACATCTCATGCTATAGGAAGGGTCTCAGGATTGGAATGGGAAGGAGTTGGATATCACATCTCATGTTATAGGAAAGATCTCAGGTTTGGTATTAGAAGCATTGCGACATCACATCTCATGTTATAGGAAGGGTCTCAGGATTGGAATGGGAAGAAGTTGGATATCACATCTCATGCTATAGGAAGGGTCTCAGGTTTGGTATAAGCATTGAGATATCACATCTCATGCTATAGGAAGGGTCTCAGGATTGGAATGGGAAGGAGTTGTATATGACATCTCATGCCATAGGAAGGGTCTCAGGTTTGGTATAAGCATTGAGATATCACATCACATGCTATAGGAAGGGTCTCAGGATTGGAATGGAAAGGACTTGGATATCACATCTCATGCTATAGGCAGGGTCTCAGGTTTGGAAAGGGAAGGAGATGGATATCACATTTCATGTTAGAGGTAGGATCTCAGGTTTGGTATTAGAGGCATTGAAATATCACATCTCATGCTATCAGATGGGTCTCAGGATTGGAATGGGAAGGAGTTGGATATCACATCTCATGCTAAAGGGAGGGTCTCAGGTTTGGAAGGGGAAGGATTTGGAAATCACATCTCATGTTATAGGAAGGATCTCAAGTTTGGTATTAGAAGCATTGAGATATCACATCTCATGCTATCGGAAGTATCTCAGGTTTGGTATTAGAGGCATTGAGATATCACATCTCATGCTATCATAAGGGTCTCAGGATTGGAATGGGAAGGAGTAGGATATCACATCTCATGTTATAGGAAGGATCTCAGGTTTGGTATTAGAAGCATTGAGACATCACATCTCATGCTATCGGAAGGGTCTCAGGATTGGAATGGGAAGGAGTTGGATATCACATCTCATGCTATAGGAAGGGTCTCAGATTTGGTATTAGAAGCATTGAGACATCACATCTCATGCTATAGGAAGGGTCTCAGGATTGGAATGGGGAGGACTTGGATGTCACATCTCATGTTATAGGAAGGCTCTCAGGTTTGGAAGGGGAAGGAGTTGGATATCACATTTCATGTTAGAGGAACGAACTCAGGTTTGGTATTAGAGGCCTTGAGATATCACATCTCATGCTATAGGAAGGGTCTCAGGATTGGAATGGGAAGGAGTTGGATATCACATCTCAAGCTATAGGAACGGTCTCAGGTTTGGTATAAGCATTGTGATATCACATCTCATGCTATAGGAAGGGTCTCAGGATTGGAATGGGAAGGAGTTGGATATCACATCTCATGTTATAGGAAAGATCTCAGGTTTGGTATTAGAAGCATTGAGATATCACATCTCATGCTATCGGAAGTATCTCAGGTTTGGTATTAGAGGCATTGAGATATCACATCTCATGCTATCATAAGGGTCTCAGGATTGGAATGGGAAGGAGTTGTATATGACATCTCATGCCATAGGAAGGGTCTCAGGTTTGGTATAAGCATTGAGATATCACATCACATGCTATAGGAAGGGTCTCAGGATTGGAATGGAAAGGACTTGGATATCACATCTCATGCTATAGGCAGGGTCTCAGGTTTGGAAGGGGAAGGATTTGGAAATCACATCTCATGTTATAGGAAGGATCTCAGGTTTGGTATTAGAAGCATTGAGATATCACATCTCATGCTATCGGAAGTATCTCAGGTTTGGTATTAGAGGCATTGAGATATCACATCTCATGCTATCATAAGGGTCTCAGGATTGGAATGGGAAGGAGTTGGATATCACATCTCATGTTATAGGAAGGATCTCAGGTTTGGTATTAGAAGCATTGAGACATCACATCTCATGCTATAGGAAGGGTCTCAGGATTGGAATGGGAAGGAGTTGGATATCACATCTCATGCTATAGGAAGGGTCTCAGATTTGGTATAAGCATTGAGATATCACATCACATGCTATAGGAAGGGTCTCAGGATTGGAATGGGAAGGACTTGGATATCACATCTCATGCTATAGGCAGGGTCTCAGGTTTGGAAAGGGAAGGAGATGGATATCACATTTCATGTTAGAGGTAGGATCTCAGGTTTGGTATTAGAGGCATTGAAATATCACATCTCATGCTATCAGAAGGGTCTCAGGATTGGAATGGGAAGGAGTTGGATATCACATCTCATGATAAAGGAAGGGTCTAAGGTTTGGAAGGGGAAGGATTTGGATATCACATCTCATGTTATAGGACGGGTCTCAGGTTTGGTATTAGAAGCATTGAGATATCAAGTCTCATTGTATAAGAAGGGTCTCAGAATTGGAATGGGAAGGAGTTGGAAATCACATCTCAAGCTATAGGAAGGGTCTCAGGATTGGAATGGGAAGGAGTTTGATATCACATCTCATGCCATAGTATGGGTCTCAGGTTTGGTAGAAGCATTGGGATATCACATCTCATGCTATCGGAAGGGTATCAGGATTGGATTTGGAAGGAGTTGGATATCCCATCTCATGCTATAGGAAGGGTCTCAGGTTGGAATGGGAAGGAGTTGGATATCACATCTCATGTTATAGGAAGGGTCTCAGGATTGGAATGGGAAGGACTTGGATATCATAGGATCTCATGCTATAGGAAGGCTCTCAGGTTTGCAACGGGAAAGAGTTGGATATCACATTTCATGTTAGAGGTAGGATCTCAGGTTTGGTATTAGAGGCATTGAGATATCACATCTCATGCTATCAGAAGAGTCTCAGAATTGGAATGGGAAGGAGTTGGATATCACATCTCATGCCATAGTATGGGTCTCAGGTTTGGTAGAAGCATTGGGATATCACATCTCATGCTATCGGAAGGATTTCAGGATTGGATTTGGAAGGAGTTGGATATCCCATCTCATGCTATAGGAAGGGTCTCAGGTTGGAATGGGAAGGAGTTTGATATCACATCTCATGCCATAGTATGGGTCTCAGGTTTGGTAGAAGCATTGGGATATCACATCTCATGCTATCGGAAGGGTATCAGGATTGGATTTGGAAGGAGTTGGATATCCCATCTCATGCTATAGGAAGGGTCTCAGGTTGGAATGGGAAGGAGTTGGATATCACATCTCATGTTATAGGAAGGGTCTCAGGATTGGAATGGAAAGGACTTGGATATCATATCTCATGCTATAGGAAGGCTCTCAGGTTTGGAAGGGGAAGGAGTTGGATATCACATTTCATGTTAGAGGAAGGATCTCAGGTTTGGTATTAGAGGCATTGAGATATCACATCTCATGCTATAGGAAGGGTCTCAGGATTGGAATGGGAAGGAGTTGGATATCACATCTCAAGCTATAGGAAGGGTCTCAGGTTTGGTATAAACATTGAGATATCACATCTCATGCTATAGGAATGGTCTCAGGATTGGAATGGGAAGGAGTTGGATATCACATCTCATGTTATAGGAAAGATCTCAGGTTTGGTATTAGAAGCATTGAGATATCACATCTCATGCTATAAGCAGGGTCTCAGGATTGGAATGGAAAGGAGTTGTATATGGCATCTCATGCCATAGGAAGGGTCTCAGGTTTGGTATAAGCATTGAGATATCACATCTCATGCTATAGGAAGGGTCTCAGGATTGGAATGGGAAGGACTTGGATATCACATCTCATGCTATAGGCAGGATCTCAGGTTTGGAAAGGGAAGGAGTTGGATATCATATTTCATGTTAGAGGTAGGATCTCAGGTTTGGTATTAGAGGCATTGAGATATCACATCTCATGCTATCAGAAGGGTCTCAGGATTGGAATGGGAAGGAGTTGGATATCACATCTCATGATAAAGGGAGGGTCTCAGGTTTGGAAGGGGAAGGATTTGGATATCACATCTCATGTTATAGGAAGGATCTCAGGTTTGGTATTAGAAGCATTGAGATATCACATCTCATGCTATCGGAAGTATCTCAGGTTTGGTATTAGAGGCATTGAGATATCACATCTCATGCTATCATAAGGGTCTCAGGATTGGAATGGGAAGGAGTTGGATATCACATTTCATGCTAAAGGGAGGGTCTCAGGTTTGGAAGGGGAAGGATTTGGATATCACATCACATGTTATAAGAAGGATCTCAGGTTTGGTATTGTTAAGACGGATTTCTGAACTCTGTCCTGGTGGCGCAGAAGTTCAGAAGGCCAACCTAATTACTTGGAACAGGGTAACCTCTGGACAAGCCAGACCAATCAAGGTAGCGATCGCGGCGGTCAAGACTAGGTCTCAAGAGGGGTGAGGGTGACTGAAAGCCCGCAATGAGCACACAAAGCAAGAGCGCTTACAAACTACTCCAAACAGTTGTTATATCAAAAATAGATACACATTTATTTTAAGGCCTTTAAAACAATGACCGTAGCGAGAAAATCACAATATCACAATACTAAACCAACACATACCATATCAACACAATATATATACAAATACGACAGTCTTAAGCATTAGAGGCACGAAATGTGTAGTCCACCTGCCTGGGAAGGAAAACAGGCAGTGCGATAACGCTTTAGACTCAGTTCGCCTTCAGAGGCACCTAACTAGATGGAAGTCCGAGCCCTGCGAAGAGTGGAGCCTTGTGCTCAAAGTACCTGCCACGCCGGTGCCAACGGGCAAAAGGAGAAGCTCTTCGGAGGAAGTCAGGCAGTTCGGGTTAGTGCACAGCAGAAGGAGAACAGGTTCCGCAACTCAAGCGCAGCCTCCACAGCGGGCAGAAGCAGAGCGCGAGTACGGCCAAAAGGGTGCTGTTTTTACACAGCAGGGAAAAGCAATGGGATACTGCAGGAGGGCGACCAGATCCTAGCTAAACTACTCACCGGTCCCCGAAGCAAGCAGACCCAGGCTTCTCCACGTTAGTTTCAGCAGCTGGCAGGTTCAGAAGAGCAGGGAACGCCTCGTAGTCGTGTAGAGCAAAAAGACGTCCCAATCGACGAAACCAGCACAGTTTGTTGCCGCAGCAGGACAACGGAGCGGCCGTGTGTATTCGAGCCAAATGTACACTCCTCCCTTCAGACTTGGGAACGCCAAGTGTACGAAGCGTGGGAGAGTGACAAGGACTCGAAATACAACACAACCTGGCGGCGGTTACAGAGCAGGACTCCCTTGTAAGCTGGTCAGTCAACTGGATGGCCCAGAGACGCTTCCGAAGGCTTACTTGGCAGGAGATGATGAAGTCGCCGGTAATAGCTGTTCCTGCTATTCCAAAGGTCGAAGCACCAGTACAGGCCTTCTGGTTCGATCAAAGGAGGAAAGGGTTTCACAGGACGACAGCAGTGCAAAGGAGGATTCCTTCAGCGGGTCACCAGCGATTCCTCGGTCCAGCCTCGTGGTTGCAGGATACTTGGCTCCTGTATTCCTTTGTTCGTGAGAACTCAGGAGATCGACTTGGTAGTGGTGTTTCCAGCCCCCTCTTATCCACGGTTCCCTTCGCGCCAAAACGGAGGGGAGCCAATGGGAGATCCGCTCATCAACACACATACCATACGTGGACCAATCACGGACCACGGTGGTCCCAGGCATTCACACTACCCTAGACTCTCTGGCACCCAGGATGTGTATTGGGACCAGACATCCCAGCCCACACCCTGGAGGCACACAAACGACATGTAGAAGCCCGCGAAAGCAACCACGTTTCGCGGGAAAGTACATGCCCAAATAAGGAAGGCCCCGGGTCGCCGGACCTGGGGAAGGTGAAGGGAGCAAGACGGACAGTGGACAGGACAAAGGAGCCTCGCGGCCTGGCCATTTTGGGAGCCAGGCCACCATTTTGGGTTCAGTGCGAAAAACGTGCTCAGAACACCAAAAGGAGCTAAAAATAAACAAAACGATCGCTGCCACCATTCCAGTCCCTGAATGACTTGCACCGATCAAATACCATCCTAAAAGAGCATCTAGGGCCTGTAGAAGGCTAGAGACCCAAGAGAGCTGTAACTTAGCTTACAGTGCCCTCTTGTGTCATGTTGCACTAAAGCCGCAACATGATAAAAGAAACTACGGGAAACAGCGTTCCCCGGTACTGACTGTCTTAAGGGCATGTCAGTTTACCCGTAAGATAGGAGCAAAAGCCCAGAGGAGTGTGGCAGAAGGCTGCACTTCTCTGGCAAAGTCAAGAACAAGGTGAAAAACAACAGCAAAAAGTTTAGGGGTTGCCACATGGAAGGAAAATTACCTACAATTATGAAATCTTTCCTAACACTCGCCCCTCCCAGACTATGGACAGGGGGAACTAATCCACCCCTGGATGAGTCTCTTGTTCAGGTCGGTTAAACATTCTGGACAACCCATCAGCATTGCTATGTTGGACACCTGGCCTATGCTCAATAGTGAAGTCGAAGCCTTGTAGACTTATGGACCACCTAAGCAACTTTGGATTCTCCCCCTTCATGTTCATTAGCCACTTTAACGGCTTATGGTCAGTTTGCACAGTGAAGTGGGTCCCATAGAGGTAGGGCCTCAGCTTCCTTAGGGCCCACACAACAGAGAAACATTCTTTCTCTACCGTGGACCATCTGAGCTCTCTGTCCTTAAGCTGGCGACTAATAAAACCGATAGGGTGTTCCTTACCCTTCTCATCTACTTGTGATAGTACAGCTCCTATCCCAGTGTCAGAGGCATCCGTCTGCACGATAAAAGGTCTTTGATAATCAGGGGCCCTGAGGACAGGGGCCTGGCACAAGGAGTCTTTTAAGCCATTGAAGGCCTTCTCACACTCGTCGGTCGAAGTTACCTTCTTGGGTTTCTTCGAAGTTGTGAGGGTAGTCAGAAGAGCAGCTATGGTGCCATAGTCTGCCACAAAAGTGCGGTAAAACCCCGTGAGTCCTAAGAAGGCTCTCACCTGGGTTTGCGTAGTGGGGGTAGGCCAATCTTGTACTGCTTGTACCTGACTGAGTAGAGGCTGTCTCCTCCCTCCACCTACTTCATGTCCAAGGTAAACCACTGAGCCTTGTCCATTTTGGTGAGGGGCCACTCGGACACCCTCAAAAGAGCTTTCTGAAGGACTGCTTTGGAACAGGTCGGGGAGAGGTTCAGACTCCTCTTCCTCAACGTCTAAAGCCAATAGCAGTGCTGCGATTTCGCCGCTTGGGACGAAAGCCTTCAGCCTATTCACGTGAAACACTTTTGGAGCCTGTCCAGGCCTTCCAAGGTCCACTGAATAGTTTACCTCACCCAGGGGCTCCACCACTGGGTAAGGGCCTGACCATTTGTCCTGTAAAGCTCGAGGCCTTATGGGATTCATGATCAGGACTTGCTGACCAAGTGTAAAGTTGTTGAGGGAAGCTTTCTGGTCGTACCAAGGTTTCACCAGCGCTTGCCCTGCCTTCAATTTATCACTAGCCAAGCCCATCAGAAGTACCATCCGTTTTCTGAGCCCTAGCACATAATCAACTACGTTGGTAGTAACAGGGGGAGTGGGCATCTCCCATCCCTCCTTGACGATGGCTAAGGGTCCCCGTACGGGATGACCGAACAGAAGTTCGAAGGGGCTGAAGCCAACGCCCTCCTGTGGTACCTCTCGGTAGGCAAACAGTAAGCATGAAACAAGAAGATCCCATTTTCTTCTCTGAGGCTCCGCCAGAGCCCCAATCATGCTCTTTAACGTCCTGTTAAAATGCCCCCCCAGACCATTGGTCTGGGGGTGGTATGCAGAAGAGAACCTGTAGGTGAACCCACATTCTATCCACATAGCCTGCCTATACTTCGACATAAAGTTGCTGCCATCATCCGGCACAACTTCTTTAGGGAAGCCAACCCTAGTAAACATGCCGAGTAAAGCTTCTGCAACTGGCTTGGCAGTTACAGTTGTAAATGGGATGGCCTCAGGATACCTGGTTGCATGGTCGACCAGCACCAGGATAAACCTATTGCCCGAGGATGTTTGCGGGTCAAGGGGACCAACGATGTCGATCCCTACCCTTTCAAATGGTACCCCCACAACTGGGAGCGGTACCAACGGAGCTTGGATTGTCGCGCCAACCTTACCAGACAACTGGCAGGAGGCACAACTCCTGCAGTGACTTTCTACTTGCACCCCCATCTTGGGCCAGTAGAAGTGCATGGATAACCTTTGCTTGGTCCTCTTCATACCAAGGTGACCAGCAAGGGGAACTTCATGCGCCAACTGCAGGAGGAAGGGCCTAACAGCAAGGGGAACCACCAACCTCCTATGGTCTCCTTCTGTAGACTCTGTGGGCTCACTATACAGGAGTCCACCTTCCCAATAAATCCTATCCTTCCCAGGAGGTTCACCCTCAAGCTGGGAGCAGGCCTGTCTCCTTAGGCCTTCCAGAGATGGGCACTCACGTTGGCCTTTACTGAATTCGTCCCTATCAGGACCTCCTTCAACTAACAAGTCTTTTAGTTCAGGATGATCGTTGGGGTCGAATACTTCAGGCATCGGCACCTCCTCGTCAGGCCCGGGCGATTGACCAACTTCCTCCACCGCAGTGGTAGGCGAGCTCGGGGGAATATTCTCTTTCCCTCGTTTTGACTTGTAGACTCCTTTCGCCTTGGGTTTCCCCTTCGGCTGGGGCGGCGTATTGGACTTGGCCAATGCTGCCCGTGCTTGAGACCATGTGTAGGGTCTTTCGGCAGTGTCTCCTACGAGCCCTAAAGCTCTGAGATCATTACCCAACAAGACCTTTCCCGGGACGTTTCTCTGAATGCTCACTGGAATCCTGACTGCTGTACCATTTAAAGTAAGATTTACAGGTATTACTGGAAACATACGGAGGGGGCCGTCAGCCAACTTAGTGGGCATCAGAGTAGGTCTGGCAACTTCCTCTGAGTCTACCAAGGTAGAATCCACTACAGTGCGACTGCACCCACTATCCCTAAGAGCTGGAGTATCCACTCCATTGATCAGCACACTGTCTTTAAAGTAGTGCTTGGTATTATCCGGAATCCTAGCATAAGCCTCTGCGACTTTAGGCTCCCAGGAACCCAGGGACACTAAAACTACCTCAGCCTCTATTCCGCTGGGAAATGAGTCTGAGGAGAAGGATGCTCCTGTAATCTCTTCTTCCTCGTAGGAGGAGAAGGCCAGATTAGCGGAGTGGACCCCCAAAGGTCTAACCTTACACCGGGGATCCCCCTTCACATGGTGAGTTGCTCCACAAGAAAAACAAGCCCCAGTGGGTCTGTTTACGTAGGGAGGCTTATTGTAACCAGAGTTCTGTTTCGGAGGCTGACCTCCACTACCCTGTGAGTTCTCTTGTGTCTTACCCTTGTTTTTCTTTTTGTGGCCCTTATGGGAAGAAGATTTAGCAGATTCCCCACCCTCCATATCTTTGGACTTTTTCCCTTCCTCCTGCTTACCAGGATGAGTTTTGTCCTTATGGGACACTCGATGTGACACCCATAAGTCTGCTGCAATGGCCAGCTTCTTAGGATCTATCTCCTTCGAATCGGCCAAATGCTGCTTAAGCTCCGGGGAAGAAGAAGCAAAAATATGTTCCAGCATGACAAGATTTATCATGCCTTCGAAGGTAGAAACCTTATAACCTTCGACCCAGCCAGTTAAGTTTTTCAAAGATTCAGCGACATAAGATACCCAAGTACCACCTTCCTTTTTCTTATACTCTCGAAAACGCTTTAAATATTGGGCCGGAGTCTTCCCAAACTTTAAAATGAGAGTTTGCTTTAACATTGCGAAATCAGCCCGCTCAGCCTTCGACATTTCCATAATGGCACTACAGCCAGAATGGGGCAGTCTACTGAGCAACCACGCAATCTTATCAGCATTGTCAACTTCTTGAACCTCGCATGCATACTCAAACGCATTCAGCCAGTCCATAATGTCATTCCTTTCTTCATACACACTGAGCAGATCTTTCGGAAACCGTGGATGAGAGGAAGCCCAAGACCCATGTCTAGGACCCTTGGACCCATTTGCAACCTGAAGCTTGGCCAGTTCCAACTGGTGATCCCTGTCTTTCTGTTTTTCTGCCTGTTCGATTTTTAGTTTGGCTATGCTGAATTCAAGCTCCTGCTGCCTAAACCGCAGCTCTTGCTTCTTGAATTCAAGCATAGCCTCCCCATCAACACTGGCAGAGGAAACATTAGACATCACATCCTCCCTGTCCTCGTGGTCGCGATGGATCAGTGCAGCGGCAGAACCGTCGGTTCTACCAGTGAGAGCAGCCCCACCACCTTCTGCACTGTCCTCAGAAGTTATAGCGTCAAGCTGCGCTTCTTGCCACGCCACGATTCTCTGGATCATTTCCAATTTTGTGCCTTGAGAGGAAACACCTCTCTCCGCACACATCTTTTTCAGCGTTTCTGATTTGGAAGCATTTAAAGTTAACAAGGTATTTGTTTCCATACTGTTTGATAGGACTATGGCCTTTTTAAAGTTATACTACAACAATTCACTACGTGTACTGGTTGGAATAACCTGAAATGCCTTAGTTCGAGCGCAACACTGGATACCTTCAGTCGTATCCCACCGCTGTACACCAATTTGTTAAGACGGATTTCTGAACTCTGTCCTGGTGGCGCAGAAGTTCAGAAGGCCAACCTAATTACTTGGAACAGGGTAACCTCTGGACAAGCCAGACCAATCAAGGTAGCGATCGCGGCGGTCAAGACTAGGTCTCAAGAGGGGTGAGGGTGACTGAAAGCCCGCAATGAGCACACAAAGCAAGAGCGCTTGAAAACTACTCCAAACAGTTGTTATATCAAAAATAGATACACATTTATTTTAAGGCTTTTAAAACAATGACCGTAGCGAGAAAATCACAATATCACAATACTAAACCAACACATACCATATCAACACAATATATATACAAATACGACAGTCTTAAGCATTAGAGGCACGAAATGTGTAGTCCACCTGCCAGGGAAGGAAAACAGGCAGTGCGATAACGCTTTAGACTCAGTTCGCCTTCAGAGGCACCTAACTAGATGGAAGTCCGAGCCCTGCGAAGAGTGGAGCCTTGTGCTCAAAGTACCTGCCACACCGGTGCCAACGGGCAAAAGGAGAAGCTCTTCGGAGGAAGTCAGGCAGTTCGGGTTAGTGCACAGCGGAAGGAGAACAGGTTCCGCAACTCAAGCGCAGCCTCCACAGCGGGCAGAAGCAGAGCGCGAGTACGGCCAAAAGGGTGCTGTTTTTACACAGCAGGGAAAAGCAATGGGATACTGCAGGAGGGCGACCAGATCCTAGCTAAACTACTCACCGGTCCCCGAAGCAAGCAGACCCAGGCTTCTCCACGTTAGTTTCAGCAGCTGGCAGGTTCAGAAGAGCAGGGAACGCCTCGTAGTCGTGTAGAGCAAAAAGACGTCCCAATCGATGAAACCAGCACAGTTTGTTGCCGCAGCAGGACAACGGAGCGGCCGTGTGTATTCGAGCCAAATGTACACTCCTCCCTTCAGACTTGGGAACGCCAAGTGTACGAAGCGTGGGAGAGTGACAAGGACTCGAAATACAACACAACCTGGCGGCGGTTACAGAGCAGGACTCCCTTGTAAGCTGGTCAGTCAACTGGATGGCCCTGAGACGCTTCCGAAGGCTTACTTGGCAGGAGAGGATGAAGTCGCCGGGAATAGCTGTTCCTGCTATTCCAAAGGTCGAAGCACCAGTACAGGCCTTCTGGTTCGATCAAAGGAGGAAAGGGTTTCACAGGACGACAGCAGTGCAAAGGAGGATTCCTTCAGCGGGTCACCAGCGATTCCTCGGTCCAGCCTCGTGGTTGCAGGATACTTGGCTCCTGTATTCCTTCGTTCGTGAGAACTCAGGAGATCGACCTGGTAGTGGTGTTTCCAGCCCCCTCTTATCCACGGTTCCCTTCACGCCAAAACGGAGGGGAGCCAATGGGAGATCCGCTCATCAACACACATAGCATACGTGGACCAATCACGGACCACGGTGGTCCCAGGCATTCACACTACCCTAGACTCTCTGGCACCCAGGATGTGTATTGGGACCAGACATCCCAGCCCACACCCTGGAGGCACACAAACGACATGTAGAAGCCTGCGAAAGCAACCACGTTTCGCGGGAAAGTACATGCCCAAATAAGGAAGGCCCCGGGTCGCTCGACCTGGGGAAGGTGAAGGGAGCAAGACGGTCAGTGGACAGGACAAAGGAGCCTCGTGGTCTGGCCATTTTGGGAGCCAGGCCACCATTTTGGGTTCAGTGCGAAAAACGTGCTCAGAACGCCAAAAGGAGCTCAAAATAAACAAAACGATCGCTGCCACCATTCCAGTCCCTGAATGACTTGCACCGATCAAATACCATCCTAAAAGAGTATCTAGGGCCTGTAGAAGGCTAGAGACCCAAGAGAGCTGTAACTTAGCTTACAGTGCCCTCTTGTGTCATGTTGCACTAAAGCCGCAACATGATAAAAGAAACTAAGGGAAACAGCATTCCCCGGTACTGACTGTCTTAAGGGCATGTCAGTTTCCCCGTAAGAAAGGAGCAAAAGCCCAGAGGAGTGCGGCAGAAGGCTGCACTTCTCTGGCAAAGTCAAGAACAAGGTGAAAAACAACAGCAAAAAGTTTAGGGGTTGCCACATGGAAGGAAAATTACCTACAATTATGAAATCTTTCCTAACAGGTATTAGAAGCATTGAGATATCACATCTCATGCTATCGGAAGGGTCTCAGGATTGGAATGGGAAGGAGTTGGATATCACATTTTATGCTATAGGAAGGGTCTCAGGTTTGGAACGGGAAGGAGTTGGATATCACATCTCATGTTATAGGAAGAGTCTCAGGTTTGGTATAAGCATTGAGATATCACATCTCTGCAATCGGAAGTGTCTCAGGATTGGGATGGGAAGGAGTTGGATATCACATCTCATGCTATAGGAAGGGTCTCAGGTTTGGAACGGGAAGGAGTTGGATATCCCATCTCATGTTATAGGACGGGTCTCAGGTTTGGTATTAGAAGCATTGAGATATCACATCGCATGCTGTAGGAAGGGTCTCAGGATTGGAATGGGAAGGAGTTGGATATTACATTCTTGCTATAGGAAGGGTCTCATGTTTGGAATGGGAAGGAGTTGGATATCACATATGCTATAGGAAGGGTCTCAGGTTTGGAACGGGAAGGAGTTGGATATCACATCTCATGCTATAGGAAGGGTCTCAGGTTTGGAATAAGCATTGAGATATCACATCTCTGCTATCGGAAGTGTCTCAGGATTGGAATGGGAAGGAGTTGGATATCACATCTCATGTTATAGGACGGGTCTCAGGTTTGTTATTAGAATCATTGAGATATCATATTGTATGCTGTAGGAAGGGTCTAAGGATTGGAATGGGAAGGTCTTGGATATCACATCTCATGCTATAGGTAGGCTCTCAGGTTTGGAAAGGGAAGGAGTTGGATATCACATTTCATGTTAGAGGAAGGATCTCAGGTTTGGTATTAGAGGCATTGAGATATCACATCTCATGCTATAGGAAGGGTCTCAGGATTGGAATGGGAAGGAGTTGGATATCACATCTCATGCTATAGGAAGGGTCTCATGTTTGGAATGGGAAGGAGTTGGATATCACATATGCTATAGGAAGGGTCTCAGGTTTGGAACGGGAAGGAGTTGGATATCACATCTCATGCTATAGGAAGGGTCTCAGGTTTGGAATAAGCATTGAGATATCACATCTCTGCTATCGGAAGTGTCTCAGGATTGGAATGGGAAGGAGTTGGATATCACATCTCATGTTATAGGACGGGTCTCAGGTTTGTTATTAGAATCATTGAGATATCATATTGTATGCTGTAGGAAGGGTCTAAGGATTGGAATGGGAAGGTCTTGGATATCACATCTCATGCTATAGGTAGGCTCTCAGGTTTGGAAAGGGAAGGAGTTGGATATCACATTTCATGTTAGATGAAGGATCTCAGATTTGGTATTAGAGGCATTGAGATATCACATCTCATGCTATAGGAAGGGTCTCAGGATTGGAATGGGAAGGAGTTGGATATCACATCTCATGCTATAGGAAGGGTCTCAGGTTTGGTATAAACATTGAGATATCCCATCTCATGCTATAGGAAGGGTCTCAGGTTGGAATGGGAAGGAGTTGGATATCACATCTCATGCTATAGGAAGGGTCTCAGGTTTGGTATACGCATTGAGATATCACATCTCATGCTATAGGAAGGGTCTCAGGATTGGAATGGGAAGGAGTTGTATATGACATCTCATGCCATAGGAAGGGTCTCAGGTTTGGTATAAGCATTGAGATATCACATCTCTGCTATCGGAAGGGTCTCAGGATTGGAATGGGAAGGAGTTGGATATCCCATCTCATGTTATAGGAAGAGTCTCAGGTTTGGTATTAGAAGCATTGAGATATCACATCTCATGCTATAGGAAGGGTCTCAGGATTGGAATGGGAAGGAGTTGTATATGACATCTCATGCCATAGGAAGGGTCTCAGGTTTGGTATAAGCATTGAGATATCACATCTCTGCTATCGGAAGGGTCTCAGGATTGGAATGGGAAGGAGTTGGATATCCCATCTCATGTTATAGGAAGAGTCTCAGGTTTGGTATTAGAAGCATTGAGATATCACATCTCATGCTATAGGAAGGGTCTCAGGATTGGAATGGGCAGGAGTTGTATATGACATCTCATGCCATAGGAAGGGTCTCAGGTTTGGTATAAGCATTGAGATATCACATCTCTGCTATCGGAAGGGTATCAGGATTGGATTTGGAAGGATTTGGATATCACATTTCATGTTATAGGAAGGATCTCAGGTTTGGTATTAGAAGCATTGAGATATCACATCTCATGCTATCGGAAGGATCTCAGGTTTGGTATTATAGGCATTGAGATATCACATCTCATGCTATCAGAAGGGTCTCAGGATTGGAATGGGAAGGAGTCGGATATCACATCTCATGCTAAAGGGAGGGTCTCAGGTTTGGAAGTGGAAGGATTTGGATATCACATCTCATGTTATAGGAAGGATCTCAGGTTTGGTATTAGAAGCATTGAGATATCACATCTCATGCTATCGGAAGGATCTCAGGTTTGGTATTATAGGCATTGAGATATCACATCTCATGCTATCAGAAGGGTCTCAGGATTGGAATGGGAAGGAGTCGGATATCACATCTCATGCTAAAGGGAGGGTCTCAGGATTGGAATGGGAAGGAGTTGGATATCACATCTCAAGCTATAGGAAGGGTCTCAGGATTGGAATGAGAAGGAGTTGGATATCACATCTCATGCTATAGGAAGGGTCTCAGGTCTGGAATCGGAAGGAGTTGTATATGACATTTCATGCCATAGGAAGGGTCTCAGGTTTGGTATAAGCATTGAGATATCACATCTCTGCTATTGGAAGGGTCTCAGGATTGGAATGGGAAGGAGTTGGATATCCCATCTCATTATAGAAAGGGTCTCAGGTTTGGTATTAGAAGCATTGAGATATCACATCTCATGGTATAGGACGGGTCTCAGGATTGGAATGGGAAGGACATGGATATCACATCTCTTGTTATAGGAAGGGTCTCAGGTTTGGTATTAGAAGCATTGAGATATCACATCTCATGCTATAGGAAGGGTCTCAGGATTGGAATGGGAAGGACTTGGATATCCCATCTCATGTTATAGGAAGGGTCCCAGGTTTGGTATTAGAAGCATTGAGATATCACATCTCATGCTATAGGAAGGGTCTCAGAATTGGAATGGGGAGGAGTTGGATATCACATCTCAAGCTATAGGAAGGGTCTCAGGATTGGAATGGGAAGGACTTGGATATCACATCTCATGCTATAGGAAGGCTCTCAGGTTTGGAAGGGGAAGGAGTTGGATATCACATTTCATGTTAGAGGTAGGATCTCAGGTTTGGTATTAGAGGCATTGAGATATCACATCTCATGCTATCAGAAGGATCTCAGGATTGGAATGGGAAGGAGTTGGATATCACATCTCATGCTAAAGGGAGGGTCTCAGGTTTGAAAGGGGAAGGATTTGGATATTACATCTCGTGTTATAGGAATGATCTCAGGTTTGGTATTAGAAGCATTGAGATATCACATCTCATGCTATCGGAAGGATCTCAGGTTTGGTGTTAGAAGCATTGAGATATCAAATCTCATGCTATAGGAAGGGTCTCAGGATTGGAATGGGAAGGAGTTGGATATCACATCTCATGCTATAGGAAGGGTCTCAGGATTGGAATGGGAAGGAGTTGTATATGACATCTCATGCCACAGGAAGGGTCTCAGGTTTGGTATAAGCATTGAGATATCACATCTCTGCTATCGGAAGGGTCTCAGGATTGAAATGGGAAGGAGTTGGATATCCCATCTTATGTTATAGGAAGGGTCTCAGGTTTGGTATTAGAAGCATTGAGATATCACATCTCATGCTATCAGAAGGGTCTCAGGATTGGAATGGGAAGGAGTCGGATATCACATCTCATGCTAAAGGGAGGGTCTCAGGTTTGGTATTAGAAGCATTGAGATATCACATCTCATGTTATAGGAAGAATCTCAGGTTTGGTATTAGAGGCATTGAGATATCACATCTCATGCTATCAGAAGGGTCTCAGGATTGGTATGGGAAGGAGTCGGATATCACATCTCATGCTAAAGGGAGGGTCTCAGGTTTGGTATTAGAAGCATTGAGATATCACATCTCATGTTATAGGAAGAATCTCAGGTTTGGTATTAGAGGCATTGAGATATCACATGCTATAGGAAGGGTCTCAGGATTGGAATGGGAAGGAGTTGGATATCACATCTCATGCTAAAGGAAGGGTCTCAGTTTTGGTAGAAGCATTGAGATATCACATCTCATGGTATAGGAAGGGTCTCAGTATTGGAATGGGAAGGAGTTGGATATCACATCTCATCCAATAGGAAGGATCTCAGGATTGGAATGGGAAGGATTTGGATGTCACATCTCTTGCTATAGGAATGGTCTCAGTTTTTTTATTAGAAACATTGAGATATCACATCTCATGCTATAGGAAGGGTTTCAGGATTGGAATGGGAAGGATTTGTATATCACATCTCATGCTAAAGCAAGGGTCTCAGGTTTGGAAGGGGAAGGATTTGGATATCATATCTCATGTTATAGGACGGGTCGCAGGTTTGGTATTAGAAGCTTTGAGATATCACATCTCATGCTATAGGAAGGTCTCAGGATTGGAATGGGAAGGAGTTGGATATCCCTTCTCATGCTATAGGAAGGGTCTCAGGTTTTGAACGGGAAGGAGTTGGATATCACATCTCATGTTATAGGAAGAGTCTCAGGTTTGGTATAAGCATTGAGATATCACATCTCTGCAATCGGAAGTGTCTCAGGATTGGGATGGGAAGGAGTTGGATATCACATCTCATGCTATAGGAAGGGTCTCAGGTTTGGAACGGGAAGGAGTTGGATATCCCATCTCATGTTATAGGACGGGTCTCAGGTTTGGTATTAGAAGCATTGAGATATCACATCGCATGCTGTAGGAAGGGTCTCAGGATTGGAATGGGAAGGAGTTGGATATTACATTCTTGCTATAGGAAGGGTCTCATGTTTGGAATGGGAAGGAGTTGGATATCACATATGCTATAGGAAGGGTCTCAGGTTTGGAACGGGAAGGAGTTGGATATCACATCTCATGCTATAGGAAGGGTCTCAGGTTTGGAATAAGCATTGAGATATCACATCTCTGCTATCGGAAGTGTCTCAGGATTGGAATGGGAAGGAGTTGGATATCACATCTCATGTTATAGGACGGGTCTCAGGTTTGTTATTAGAATCATTGAGATATCATATTGTATGCTGTAGGAAGGGTCTAAGGATTGGAATGGGAAGGTCTTGGATATCACATCTCATGCTATAGGTAGGCTCTCAGGTTTGGAAAGGGAAGGAGTTGGATATCACATTTCATGTTAGAGGAAGGATCTCAGGTTTGGTATTAGAGGCATTGAGATATCACATCTCATGCTATAGGAAGGGTCTCAGGATTGGAATGGGAAGGAGTTGGATATCACATCTCATGCTATAGGAAGGGTCTCATGTTTGGAATGGGAAGGAGTTGGATATCACATATGCTATAGGAAGGGTCTCAGGTTTGGAACGGGAAGGAGTTGGATATCACATCTCATGCTATAGGAAGGGTCTCAGGTTTGGAATAAGCATTGAGATATCACATCTCTGCTTTCGGAAGTGTCTCAGGATTGGAATGGGAAGGAGTTGGATATCACATCTCATGTTATAGGACGGGTCTCAGGTTTGTTATTAGAATCATTGAGATATCATATTGCATGCTGTAGGAAGGGTCTAAGGATTGGAATGGGAAGGTCTTGGATATCACATCTCATGCTATAGGTAGGCTCTCAGGTTTGGAAAGGGAAGGAGTTGGATATCACATTTCATGTTAGATGAAGGATCTCAGATTTGGTATTAGAGGCATTGAGATATCACATCTCATGCTATAGGAAGGGTCTCAGGATTGGAATGGGAAGGAGTTGGATATCACATCTCATGCTATAGGAAGGGTCTCAGGTTTGGTATAAACATTGAGATATCCCATCTCATGCTATAGGAAGGGTCTCAGGTTGGAATGGGAAGGAGTTGGATATCACATCTCATGCTATAGGAAGGGTCTCAGGTTTGGTATACGCATTGAGATATCACATCTCATGCTATAGGAAGGGTCTCAGGATTGGAATGGGAAGGAGTTGTATATGACATCTCATGCCATAGGAAGGGTCTCAGGTTTGGTATAAGCATTGAGATATCACATCTATGCTATCGGAAGGGTCTCAGGATTGGAATGGGAAGAAGTTGGATATCACATCTCATCCAATAGGAAGGATCTCAGGATTGGAATGGGAAGGATTTGGATGTCACATCTCTTGCTATAGGAAGGGTCTCAGTTTTTTTATTAGAAACATTGCGATATCACATCTCATGCTATAGGAAGGGTTTCAGGATTGGAATGGGAAGGATTTGTATATCACATCTCATGCTAAAGGAAGGGTCTCAGGTTTGGAAGGGGAAGGATTTGGATATCATATCTCATGTTATAGGACGGGTCGCAGGTTTGGTATTAGAAGCTTTGAGATATCACATCTCATGCTATAGGAAGGTCTCAGGATTGGAATGGGAAGGAGTTGGATATCCCTTCTCATGCTATAGGAAGGGTCTCAGGTTTGGAACGGGAAGGAGTTGGATATCACATCTCATGTTATAGGAAGAGTCTCAGGTTTGGTATAAGCATTGAGATATCACATCTCTGCAATCGGAAGTGTCTCAGGATTGGGATGGGAAGGAGTTGGATATCACATCTTATGCTATAGGAAGGGTCTCAGGTTTGGAACGGGAAGGAGTTGGATATTACATTCTTGCTATAGGAAGGGTCTCATGTTTGGAATGGGAAGGAGTTGGATATCACATATGCTATAGGAAGGGTCTCAGGTTTGGAACGGGAAGGAGTTGGATATCACATCTGATGCTATAGGAATGGTCTCAGGTTTGGTATTAGAAGCATTGAGATATCACATCGCATGCTGTAGGAAGGGTCTCAGGATTGGAATGGGAAGGAGTTGGATATTACATTCTTGCTATAGGAAGGGTCTCATGTTTGGAATGGGAAGGAGTTGGATATCACATATGCTATAGGAAGGGTCTCAGGTTTGGAACGGGAAGGAGTTGGATATCACATCTCATGCTATAGGAAGGGTCTCAGGTTTGGAATAAGCATTGAGATATCACATCTCTGCTATCGGAAGTGTCTCAGGATTGGAATGGGAAGGAGTTGGATATCACATCTCATGTTATAGGACGGGTCTCAGGTTTGTTATTAGAATCATTGAGATATCATATTGTATGCTGTAGGAAGGGTCTAAGGATTGGAATGGGAAGGTCTTGGATATCACATCTCATGCTATAGGTAGGCTCTCAGGTTTGGAAAGGGAAGGAGTTGGATATCACATTTCATGTTAGAGGAAGGATCTCAGGTTTGGTATTAGAGGCATTGAGATATCACATCTCATGCTATAGGAAGGGTCTCAGGATTGGAATGGGAAGGAGTTGGATATCACATCTCATGCTATAGGAAGGGTCTCAGGTTTGGTATAAACATTGAGATATCCCATCTCATGCTATAGGAAGGGTCTCAGGTTGGAATGGGAAGGAGTTGGATATCACATCTCATGCTATAGGAAGGGTCTCAGGTTTGGTATACGCATTGAGATATCACATCTCATGCTATAGGAAGGGTCTCAGGATTGGAATGGGAAGGAGTTGTATATGACATCTCATGCCATAGGAAGGGTCTCAGGTTTGGTATAAGCATTGAGATATCACATCTCTGCTATCGGAAGGGTCTCAGGATTGGAATGGGATGGAGTTGGATATCCCATCTCATGTTATAGGAAGAGTCTCAGGTTTGGTATTAGAAGCATTGAGATATCACATCTCATGCTATAGGAAGGGTCTCAGGATTGGAATGGGAAGGAGTTGTATATGACATCTCATGCCATAGGAAGGGTCTCAGGTTTGGTATAAGCATTGAGATATCACATCTCTGCTATCGGAAGGGTCTCAGGATTGGAATGGGAAGGAGTTGGATATCCCATCTCATGTTATAGGAAGAGTCTCAGGTTTGGTATTAGAAGCATTGAGATATCACATCTCATGCTATAGGAAGGGTCTCAGGATTGCAATGGGAAGGAGTTGTATTTGACATCTCATGCCATAGGAAGGGTCTCAGGTTTGGTATAAGCATTGAGATATCACATCTCTGCTATCGGAAGGGTATCAGGATTGGATTTGGAAGGATTTGGATATCACATTTCATGTTATAGGAAGGATCTCAGGTTTGGTATTAGAAGCATTGAGATATCACATCTCATGCTATCGGAAGGATCTCAGGTTTGGTATTATAGGCATTGAGATATCACATCTCATGCTATCAGAAGGGTCTCAGGATTGGAATGGGAAGGAGTCGGATATCACATCTCATGCTAAAGGGAGGGTCTCAGGTTTGGAAGTGGAAGGATTTGGATATCACATCTCATGTTATAGGAAGGATCTCAGGTTTGGTATTAGAAGCATTGAGATATCACATCTCATGCTATAGGAAGGGTCTCAGGATTGGAATGGGAAGGAGTTGGATATCACATCTCAAGCTATAGGAAGGGTCTCAGGATTGGAATGAGAAGGAGTTGGATATCACATCTCATGCTATAGGAAGGGTCTCAGGTCTGGAATCGGAAGGAGTTGTATATGACATTTCATGCCATAGGAAGGGTCTCAGGTTTGGTATAAGCATTGAGATATCACATCTCTGCTATTGGAAGGGTCTCAGGATTGGAATGGGAAGGAGTTGGATATCCCATCTCATTATAGGAAGGGTCTCAGGTTTGGTATTAGAAGCATTGAGATATCACATCTCATGGTATAGGACGGGTCTCAGGATTGGAATGGGAAGGACATGGATATCACATCTCTTGTTATAGGAAGGGTCTCAGGTTTGGTATTAGAAGCATTGAGATATCACATCTCATGCTATAGGAAGGGTCTCAGGATTGGAATGGGAAGGACTTGGATATCCCATCTCATGTTATAGGAAGGGTCCCAGGTTTGGTATTAGAAGCATTGAGATATCACATCTCATGCTATAGGAAGGGTCTCAGAATTGGAATGGGGAGGAGTTGGATATCACATCTCAAGCTATAGGAAGGGTCTCAGGATTGGAATGGGAAGGACTTGGATATCACATCTCATGCTATAGGAAGGCTCTCAGGTTTGGAAGGGGAAGGAGTTGGATATCACATTTCATGTTAGAGGTAGGATCTCAGGTTTGGTATTAGAGGCATTGAGATATCACATCTCATGCTATAAGAAGGATCTCAGCATTGGAATGGGAAGGAGTTGGATATCACATCTCATGCTAAAGGGAGGGTCTCAGGTTTGGAAGGGGAAGGATTTGGATATTACATCTCGTGTTATAGGAATGATCTCAGGTTTGGTATTAGAAGCATTGAGATATCACATCTCATGCTATCGGAAGGATCTCAGGTTTGGTGTTAGAAGCATTGAGATATCACATCTCATGCTATAGGAAGGGTCTCAGGATTGGAATGGGAAGGAGTTGTATATGACATCTCATGCCACAGGAAGGGTCTCAGGTTTGGTATAAGCATTGAGATATCACATCTCTGCTATCGGAAGGGTCTCAGGATTGAAATGGGAAGGAGCTGGATATCCCATCTTATGTTATAGGAAGGGTCTCAGGTTTGGTATTAGAAGCATTGAGATATCACATCTCATGCTATCAGAAGGGTCTCAGGATTGGAATGGGAAGGAGTCGGATATCACATCTCATGCTAAAGGGAGGGTCTCAGGTTTGGTATTAGAAGCATTGAGATATCACATCTCATGTTATAGGAAGAATCTCGGGTTTGGTATTAGAGGCATTGAGATATCACATCTCATGCTATCAGAAGGGTCTCAGGATTGGTATGGGAAGGAGTCGGATATCACATCTCATGCTAAAGGGAGTGTCTCAGGTTTGGTATTAGAAGCATTGAGATATCACATCTCATGTTATAGGAAGAATCTCAGGTTTGGTATTAGAGGCATTGAGATATCACATGCTATAGGAAGGGTCTCAGGATTGGAATGGGAAGGAGTTGGATATCACATCTCATGCTAAAGGAAGGTTCTCAGTTTTGGTAGAAGCATTGAGATATCACATCTCATGGTATAGGAAGGGTCTCAGTATTGGAATGGGAAGGAGTTGGATATCACATCTCATCCAATAGGAAGGATCTCAGGATTGGAATGGGAAGGATTTGGATGTCACATCTCTTGCTATAGGAAGGGTCTCAGTTTTTTTATTAGAAACATTGAGATATCACATCTCATGCTATAGGAAGGGTTTCAGGATTGGAATGGGAAGGATTTGTATATCACATCTCATGCTAAAGGAAGGGTCTCAGGTTTGGAAGGGGAAGGATTTGGATATCATATCTCATGTTATAGGACGGGTCGCAGGTTTGGTATTAGAAGCTTTGAGATATCACATCTCATGCTATAGGAAGGTCTCAGGATTGGAATGGGAAGGAGTTGGATATCCCTTCTCATGCTATAGGAAGGTTCTCAGGTTGGAATGGGAAGGAGTTGGATATCACATCTCATGTTATAGGAAGGGTCTCAGGATTGGAATGGGAAGGATTTGGATATCACATCTCTTGCTATAGGAAGGGTCTCAGGTTTTTTATTAGAAACATTGAGATATCACATCTCATGCTATAGGAAGGGTTTCAGGATTGGAATGGGAAGGATTTGGATATCACATCTCATGCTAAAGGAAGGGTCTCAGGTTTGGAAGGGGAAGGATTTGGATATCATATCTCATGTTATAGGACGGGTCCCAGGTTTGGTATTAGAAGCTTTGAGATATCACATCTCATGCTATAGGAAGGGTCTCAGGATTGGAATGGGAAGGAGTTGGATATCACATCTCATGCTAAAGGAAGGGACTCAGGTTTGATAGAAGCATTGAGATATCACATCTCATGCTATAGGAAGGGTCTCAGGATTGGAATGGGAAGGAGTTGGATATCACATCTCATGCCATAGGAAGGGTCTCAGGTTTGGTACAAGCATTGAGATATCACATCTCTGCTATCGGAAGGGTCTCAGGATAGGAATGGGAAGGAGTTGGATATCACATCTCAAGCTATCTAAGGATTGGAATGGGAAGGAGTTTGATATCACATCTCAAGCTATAGGAAGGTTCTCAGGTTTGGAAGGGGAAGGATTTGGATCTCACATCTCATGTTTTAGGATGGTTCTCATGTTTGGTTTTAGAAGCATTGAGATATCACATCTAATGCTATCGGAAGGGTCTCAGGTTTGGAAAGGGAAGGATTTGGATTTCACATATGTTTTAGGACGGGTCTCAGGATTGGTATTAGAAGCATTGAGATATCACATCTCATGGTATAGGAAGGGTCTCAGGATTGGAATGGGAAGGAGTTGGATATCACATCTCAAGCTATCACAGGATTGGAATGGGAAGGAGTTTGATATCACATCTCAAGCTATAGGAAGGGTCTCAGGTTTGGAAAGGGAAGGATTTGGATTTCACATCTCATGTTATAGGATGGTTCTCATGTTTGGTTTTAGAAGCATTGAGATATCACATCTAATGCTATCGGAAGGGTCTCAGGTTTGGAAAGGGAAGGATTTGGATTTCACATATGTTATTGGATGGTTCTCCGGTTTGGTTTTAGAAGCATTAAGATATCACATCTCATGCTATAGGAAGGGTCTCAGGTTTTGGAATGGGAAGGAGTTGGATATCCCATCTTATGTTATAGGAAGGATCTCAGGTTTGGTGTTAGAAGCATTGAGATATCACATCTCATGCTATCAGAAGGGTCTCAGGATTGGAATGGGAAGGAGTTGGATATGACATCTCATGCCACAGGGAGGGTCTCAGGTTTGGTATAAGCATTGAGATATCACATCTCTGCTATCGGAAGGGTCTCAGGATTGGAATGGGAAGGAGTTGGATATCCCATCTTATGTTATAGGAAGGGTCTCAGGTTTGGTGTTAGAAGCATTGAGATATCACATCTCTGCTATCAGAAGGGTCTCAGGATTGGAATGGGAAGGAGTCGGATATCACATCTCATGCTAAAGGGAGGATCTCAGGTTTGGTATTAGAAGCATTGAGATATCACATCTCATGTTATAGGAAGAATCTCTGGTTTGGTATTAGAGGCATTGAGATATCACATCTCATGCTATCAGAAGGGTCTCAGGATTGGAATGGGAAGGAGTCGGATATCACATCTCATGCTAAAGGGAGGGTCTCAGGTTTGGTATTAGAAGCATTGAGATATCACATCTCAAGTTATAGGAAGAATCTCAGGTTTGGTATTAGAGGCATTGAGATATCACATCTCATGCTATAGGAAGGGTTTCAGGATTGGAATGGGAAGGATTTGGATATCACATCTCATGCTAAAGGAAGGGTCTCAGGTTTGGAAGGGGAAGGATTTGGATATCATATCTCATGTTATAGGACGGGTCCCAGGTTTGGTATTAGAAGCTTTGAAATATCACATCTCATGCTATAGGAAGGGTCTCAGGATTGGAATGGGAAGGAGTTGGATATCACATCTCATGCTAAAGGAAGGGACTCAGGTTTGATAGAAGCATTGAGATATCACATCTCATGCTATAGGAAGGGTCTCAGGATTGGAATGGGAAGGAGTTGGATATAGTACTTCATAAAAGGCAAAACACCCTATTACAAAAAATGTTCCCACACGGTCAGGGAGTGACCTAAATATGTTGATATATAAAAGGGATCATTATACTATATCCCATTTTGCTGATCTAAGTACATATATGGAAGTGTGTGCCCCACATTCATAAAACCTGCGGTCTTGAAAAAATAGACTCAGTGTTAGTTATTTCTAAAAAAATACTTTCCATTTTTAATCATTATTTCATCATTAGTTCAAAAATATATAAAACCACTTATAAAAGTGTTTGGTATGAGTAAAACCCAACCTCACACAGCATGGTACTAAACAACAATACAAATATACAAATTCACATACATACAACCACATAGAACAATAAAAAACTTTTACAAAACAGCAGTGGATGAATTTAACAATTTTCCAAATACTGAGTATAATAACTCAGATACTAATAGCTCCCGACATGTTTCAGTTCTTGGTTTGCTCAAATGCATGAACTTTCTTCAGGGGAATAAAGATTTCTGAATTTCCACCATGCAATCCAAGGAAAGGGTTCTGGGTTCTCACAAATTTCCTCTTGACTTGGTACCAGTAGTGCCAGTGTAGCCCCACCACAAATTAGCCATAAACTCCAAAATCGAGTCCTTGTTTATTTGATAGCTCCTGGTAGCTAAGGGCTCACTTTCCAAGCTTGTAATTCGCTTGATGCAGAGAGCGAATACTCATAGACCGGCCAAAGGAGTTGGATATCACATCTCATGTTATAGGAAGGATCTCAGGTTTATTATTAGAAGCATTGAGATATCGCATCTCATGCTATAGGAAGGGTCTCAGGATTGGAATCGGAAGGAGTTGTATTTGACATCTCATGCCATAGGAAGGGTCTCAGGTTTGGTATAAGCATTGAGATATCACATCTCTGCTATCGGAAGGGTCTCAGGATTGGAATGGGAAGGAGTTGGATATCCCATCTCATTATAGGAAGGGTCTCAGGTTTGGTATTAGAAGCATTGAGATATAGCATCTCATGCTATAGGAAGGGTCTCAGGATTGGAATGGGAAGGACTTGAATATCACATCTCATGTTATAGCAAGGGTCTCAGGTTTGGTATTAGAAGCATTGAGATATCACATCTCATGCTATAGGAAGGGTCTCAGGATTGGAATGGGAACGACTTGGATATCACATCTCATGATAAAGGAAGGGTCTAAGGTTTCAAAGGGGAAGGATTTGGATATCACATCTCATGTTATAGGACCGGTCTCAGGTTTGGTATTAGAAGCATTGAGATATCAAGTCCCATGGTATAGGACGGGTCTCAGAATTGGAATGGGAAGGAGTTAGATATCACATCCCATGCTATAGGGAGGGTCTCAGGTTTGGAAAGGGAAGGATTTGGATTTCACATCTCATGTTATAGGATGGTTCTCATGTTTGGTTTTAGAAGCATTGAGATATCACATGTAATGCTATCGGAAGGGTCTCAGGTTTGGAAAGGGAAGGATTTGGATTTCACATATGTTATTGGATGGTTCTCAGGTTTGGTTTTAGAAGCATTAAGATATCACATCTCAGGCTATAGGAAGGGTCTCAGGTTTGGAATGGGAAGGAGTTGGATACACATCTCATGTTATAGGAAGGATCTCAGGTTTGGTATTAGAAAAATTGTGATATCACATATCATGCTATAGGAAGGGTCTCAGGATTGGAATGGGAAGGAGTTGGATATCACATCTCATGCTAAAGGAAAGATCTCAGGTTTGGAAGGGGAAGGATTTGGATCTCACATCTCATGTTTTAGGACGGGTGTCAGGTTTGGTGTTAGAAGCATTGAGATATCACATCTCATGGTATAGGAAGGTTCTCAGGATTGGAATGGGAAGGAGTTGGATATCACATCTCAAGCTATCTCAGGATTGGAATGGGAAGGAGTTTGATATCACATCTCATGCAATCGGAAGGGTCTCAGGTTTGGAATGGGAAGGAGTTGGATATCACATCTCATGTTATAGGAAGGATCTCAGGTTTATTATTAGAAGCATTGAGATATCGCATCTCATGCTATAGGAAGGGTCTCAGGATTGGAATCGGAAGGAGTTGTATTTGACATCTCATGCCATAGGAAGGGTCTCAGGTTTGGTATAAGCATTGAGATATCACATCTCTGCTATCGGAAGGGTCTCAGGATTGGATTGGGAAGGAGTTGGATATCCCATCTCATTATAGGAAGGGTCTCAGGTTTGGTATTAGAAGCATTGAGATATCACATCTCATGCTATATGAAGGGTCTCAGGATTGGAATGGGAAGGACTTGAATATCACATCTCATGTTATAGCAAGGGTCTCAGGTTTGGTATTAGAAGCATTGAGATATCACATCTCATGCTATAGGAAGGGTTTCAGGATTGGAATGGGAAGGATTTGGATATCACATCTCATGCTAAAGGAAGGGTCTCAGGTTTGGAAGGGGAAGGATTTGGATATCATATCTCATGTTATAGGACGGGTCCCAGGTTTGGTATTAGAAGCTTTGAAATATCACATCTCATGCTATAGGAAGGGTCTCAGGATTGGAATGGGAAGGAGTTGGATATCACATCTCATGCTAAAGGAAGGGACTCAGGTTTGATAGAAGCATTGAGATATCACATCTCATGCTATAGGAAGGGTCTCAGGATTGGAATGGGAAGGAGTTGGATATCACATCTCATGTCATAGGAAGGGTCTCAGGTTTGGTCCAAGCATTGAGATATCACATCTCTGCTATCGGAAGGGTCTCAGGATAGGAATGGGAAGGACTTAGATATCACATCCCATGCTATAGGGAGGGTCTCAGGTTTGGAAAGGGAAGGATTTGGATTTCACATCTCATGTTATAGGATGGTTCTCATGTTTGGTTTTAGAAGCATTGAGATATCACATGTAATGCTATCGGAAGGGTCTCAGGTTTGGAAAGGGAAGGATTTGGATTTCACATATGTTATTGGATGGTTCTCAGGTTTGGTTTTAGAAGCATTAAGATATCACATCTCAGGCTATAGGAAGGGTCTCAGGTTTGGAATGGGAAGGAGTTGGATACACATCTCATGTTATAGGAAGGATCTCAGGTTTGGTATTAGAAAAATTGTGATATCACATATCATGCTATAGGAAGGGTCTCAGGATTGGAATGGGAAGGAGTTGGATATCACATCTCATGCTAAAGGAAAGATCTCAGGTTTGGAAGGGGAAGGATTTGGATCTCACATCTCATGTTTTAGGACGGGTGTCAGGTTTGGTATTAGAAGCATTGAGATATCACATCTCATGGTATAGGAAGGGTCTCAGGATTGGAATGGGAAGGAGTTGGATATCACATCTCAAGCTATCTCAGGATTGGAATGGGAAGGAGTTTGATATCACATCTCATGCAATCGGAAGGGTCTCAGGTTTGGAATGGGAAGGAGTTGGATATCACATCTCATGTTATAGGAAGGATCTCAGGTTTATTATTAGAAGCATTGAGATATCGCATCTCATGCTATAGGAAGGGTCTCAGGATTGGAATCGGAAGGAGTTGTATTTGACATCTCATGCCATAGGAAGGGTCTCAGGTTTGGTATAAGCATTGAGATATCACATCTCTGCTATCGGAAGGGTCTCAGGATTGGAATGGGAAGGAGTTGGATATCCCATCTCATTATAGGAAGGGTCTCAGGTTTGGTATTAGAAGCATTGAGAAATAGCATCTCATGCTATAGGAAGGGTCTCAGGATTGGAATGGGAAGGACTTGAATATCACATCTCATGTTATAGCAAGGGTCTCAGGTTTGGTATTAGAAGCATTGAGATATCACATCTCATGCTATAGGAAGGGTCTCAGGATTGGAATGGGAACGACTTGGATATCACATCTCATGATAAAGGAAGGGTCTAAGGTTTCAAAGGGGAAGGATTTGGATATCACATCTCATGTTATAGGACCGGTCTCAGGTTTGGTATTAGAAGCATTGAGATATCAAGTCCCATGGTATAGGACGGGTCTCAGAATTGGAATGGGAAGGAGTTAGATATCACATCCCATGCTATAGGGAGGGTCTCAGGTTTGGAAAGGGAAGGATTTGGATTTCACATCTCATGTTATAGGATGGTTCTCATGTTTGGTTTTAGAAGCATTGAGATATCACATGTAATGCTATCGGAAGGGTCTCAGGTTTGGAAAGGGAAGGATTTGGATTTCACATATGTTATTGGATGGTTCTCAGGTTTGGTTTTAGAAGCATTAAGATATCACATCTCAGGCTATAGGAAGGGTCTCAGGTTTGGAATGGGAAGGAGTTGGATACACATCTCATGTTATAGGAAGGATCTCAGGTTTGGTATTAGAAAAATTGTGATATCACATATCATGCTATAGGAAGGGTCTCAGGATTGGAATGGGAAGGAGTTGGATATCACATCTCATGCTAAAGGAAAGATCTCAGGTTGGGAAGGGGAAGGATTTGGATCTCACATCTCATGTTTTAGGACGGGTGTCAGGTTTGGTATTAGAAGCATTGAGATATCACATCTCATAATATAGGAAGGTTCTCAGGATTGGAATGGGAAGGAGTTGGATATCACATCTCAAGCTATCTCAGGATTGGAATGGGAAGGAGTTTGATATCACATCTCATGCAATCGGAAGGGTCTCAGGTTTGGAATGGGAAGGAGTTGGATATCACATCTCATGTTATAGGAAGGATCTCAGGTTTATTATTAGAAGCATTGAGATATCGCATCTCATGCTATAGGAAGGGTTTCAGGATTGGAATCGGAAGGAGTTGTATTTGACATCTCATGCCATAGGAAGGGTCTCAGGTTTGGTATAAGCATTGAGATATCACATCTCTGCTATCGGAAGGGTCTCAGGATTGGATTGGGAAGGAGTTGGATATCCCATCTCATTATAGGAAGGGTCTCAGGTTTGGTATTAGAAGCATTGAGATATCACATCTCATGCTATATGAAGGGTCTCAGGATTGGAATGGGAAGGACTTGAATATCACATCTCATGTTATAGCAAGGGTCTCAGGTTTGGTATTAGAAGCATTGAGATATCACATCTCATGCTATAGGAAGGGTCTCAGGATTGGAATGGGAACGACTTGGATATCACATCTCATGATAAAGGAAGGGTCTAAGGTTTCAAAGGGGAAGGATTTGGATATCACATCTCATGTTATAGGACCGGTCTCAGGTTTGGTATTAGAAGCATTGAGATATCAAGTCCCATGGTATAGGACGGGTCTCAGAATTGGAATGGGAAGGAGTTGGATATCACATCTCAAGCTATAGGAAGGGTGTCAGGATTGGAATGGGAAGGAGTTTGATATCACATCTCATGCCATGGTATGGGTCTCAGGTTTTGTAGAAGCATTGGGATATCACATCTCATGCTAGCGGAAGGGTATCAGGATTGGATTTGGAAGGAGTTGGATATCCCATCTCATGCTATAGGAAGGGTCTCAGGTTGGAATGGGAAGGAATTGGATATCACATCTCATGTTATAGGAAGGGTATCAGGATTGGAATGGGAAGGACTTGGATATCACATCTCATGCTATAGGAAGGCTATCAGGTTTGGAAGGGGAAGGAGTTGCATATCAAATTTCATTTTAGAGGTAGGATCTCAGGTTTGGTATTAGAGGCATTGAGATATCACATCTCATGCTATAGGAAGGGTCTCACGATTGGAATGGGAAGGATTTGGATATCACATCTCATGCTATAGGAAGGGTCTCAGGTTTGGTATAAGCATTGAGATATCACATCTCATGCTATAGAAACGGTCTCAAGATTGCAATGGGAAGGAGTTGGATATCACCTCTCATGTTATAGGAAGGATCTCAGATTTGGTATTAGAAGCATTGAGACATCACATCTCATGCTATAGGAAGGGTCTCAGGATTGGAATGGGAAGGAGTTGGATATCACATCTCATGTTATAGGAAGGGTCTCTGGATTGGAATGGGAAGCACTTCGATATCACATCTCATGTTATAGGAAGGCTCCCAGGTTTAGAAGGGGAAGGAGTTGGATATCACATTTCATGTTAGAGGTAGGATGTCAGGTTTGGTATTAGAGTCATTGAGATATAACATCTCATGCTATCAGAAGGGTCTCAGGATTGGAATGGGAAGGAGTTGGATACCACATCTCATGCTAAAGGGAGGGTCTCAGGTTTGGAAGGGGAAGGATTTGGATATCACATCTCATGCTATAGGAAGGGTCTCAGGATTGGAATGGGAAGGATTTGGATATCACATCTCATGCTATAGGAAGGGTCTCAGGTTTGGTATAAGCATTGAGATATCACATCTCATGCTATAGGAAGGGTCTCAGGATTGGAATGGGAAGGAGTTGGATATCACATTTCATGCTATAGGTAGGCTCTCAGGATTGGAATGGGAAGGAGTTGGATATCACATCTCATGTTATAGGAAGGGTCTCAGGATTGGAATGGGAAGGATTTGGATATCACATCTCATGCTATAGGAAGGGTCTCAGGATTGGAATGGGAAGGAGTTGGATATCACATCTCATGTTATAGGAAGGGTCTCAGGATTGGAATGGGAAGGAGTTGGATATCACATCTCATGCTATAGGAAGGGTCTCAGGTTTGGTATAAGCATTGAGATATCACATCTCATGCTATAGGAAGGGTCTCAGGATTGGAATGGGAAGGAGTTGTATATGACATCTCATGCCATAGGAAGGGTCTCAGGTTTGGTATCAGCATTGAGATATCACATCTCTGCTATCGGAAGGGTCTCAGGATTGGAATGGGAAGGAGTTGGATATCCCATCTTATGTTATAGGAAGGGTCTCAGGTTTGGTATTAGAAGCATTGAGATATCACATCTCATGCTATAGGAAGGGTCTCAGGATTGGAATGGGAAGGACTTGAATATCCCATCTCATGCTATAGGGAGGCTCTCACGTTTGGAAAGGGAAGGAGTTGGATATCACATTTCATGTTAGAGGTAGGATCTCAGGTTTGGTATTAGAGGCATTGAATATCACATCTCATGCTATCAGAAGGGTCTCAGGTTGGAATGGGAAGGAGTTGGATATCACATCTCATGTTATAGGAAGGGTCTCAGGATTGGAATGGGAAATACTTCGATATCACATCTCATGCTATAGGAAGGCTCTCTGGTTTGCAAGGGGAAGGAGTTGGATATCACATTTCATGTTAGAGGTAGGATCTCAGGTTTGGTATTAGAGGCATTGAGATATCACATCTCATGCTATCAGAAATGTCTCAGGATTGGAATGGGAAGGAGTTGGATATCACAACTCATGCTAAAGGGAGGGTCTCTGGTTTGGAAGGGGAAGGATTTGGATATCACATCTCATGTTATAGGAAGGATCTCAGGTTTGGTATTAGAAGCATTGAGATATCACATCTCATGCTATAGGAATGGTCTCAGGATTGGAATGGGAAGGAGTTGGATATTAGATTCTTGCTATAGAAAGGGTCTCAGGTTTGGAACGGGAAGGAGTTGGATATCACATCTCATGTTATAGGAAGGGTCTCAGGTTTGGTCTAAGCATTGAGATATCACATCTCTGCTATCGGAAGTTTCTCAGGATTGAAATGGGAAGGAGTTGGATATCCCATCTCATGTTATAGGACGGGTCTCAGGTTTGGTAATAGAATCATTGAGATATCACATCTCATGCTGTAGGAAGTGTCTAAGGATTGGAATGGGAAGGACTTGGATATCACATCTCATGCTATAGGTAGACTCTCAAGTTTGGAAAGGGAAGGAGTGGGATATCACATTTCATGTTCAAGTAAGGATCTCAGGTTTGTTATTAGAGTCATTGAGATATCACATCTCATGCTATAGGAAGGGTCTCAGGATTGGAATGGGAAGGATTTGGATATCACATCTCATGATATAGGAAGGGTCTCAGGTTTGGTATAAGCATTGAGATATCACATCTCATGCTATAGGAAGGGTCTCAGGATTGGAATGGGAAGGAGTTGGATATCACATCTCATAATATAGGTAGGCTCTCAGGTTTGGAAAGGGAAGGATTTGGATATCACATTTCATGTTAGAGGAAGGATCTCAGGTTTGGTATTAGAGGCATTGAGATATCACATCTCATGCTATAGGAAGGGTCTCACGATTGGAATGGGAAGGATTTGGATATCACATCTCATGCTATAGGAAGGGTCTCAGGTTTGGTATAAGCATTGAAATATCACATCCCATGCTATAGGAAGGGTCTCAGGATTGGAATGGAAGGAGTTGGATATCACATCTCATGTTATAGGAAGGATCTCAGATTTGGTATTAGAAGCATTGAGACATCACATCTCATGCTATAGGAAGGGTCTCAGGATTGGAATGGGAAGGAGTTGGATATCACATCTCATGTTATAGGAAGGGTCTCAGGATTGGAATGGGAAGGAGTTGGATATCACATCTCATGCTAAAGGGAGGGTCTCAGGTTTGGAAGGGGAAGGATTTGAATATCACATCTCGTGTTATAGGAAGGATCTCTGGTTTGGTATTAGAAGAATTGAAATATCACATCTCATGCTATCGGAAGGATCTCAGGTTTGGTATTAGAAGCATTGAGATATCACATCTCATGCTATCAGAACAGTCTCAGGATTGGAATGGGAAGGAGTTGGATATCACATCTCATGCTAAAGGGAGGGTCTCAGGATTGGAATGGGAAGGAGTTGGATATCACATCTCATGTTATAGGAAGGATCTCAGGTTTGTTATTAGAAGCATTGAGATATCACATCTCATGCTATAGGAAGGGTCTCAGGATTGGAATGGGAAGGAGTTGGATATCATATCTCATGCTATAGGAAGGGTCTCAGGAATGGAATGGGAAGGAGTTTTATATGACATCTCATGCCATAGGAAGGATCTCATGTTTGGTATTAGAAGCATTGAGACATCACATCTCATGTTATAGGAAGGGTATCAGGATTGGAATGGGAAGGAGTTGGATATCACATCTCATGCTATAGGAAGGGTCTCAGGTTTGGTATAAGCATTGAGATATCACATATCATGCTATAGGAAGGGTCTCAGGATTGGAATGGGAAGGAGTTGTATATGACATCTCATGCCATAGGAAGGGTCTCAGGTTTGGTATAAGCATTGAGATATCACAGCTCTGCTATCGGAAGGGTCTCAGGATTGGAATGGGAAGGACTAGGATATCACATCTCATGCTATAGGAAGGGTCTCAGGATTGGAATGGGAAGGACTTGGATATCACATCTCATGTTATAGGAAGGGTCTCAGGTTTGGTATTAGAAGCATTGAGATATCACATCTCATGCTATAGGAAGGGTCTCAGGAATGGAATGGGAAGGACTTGGATATCACATCTCATGATAAAGGAAGGGTCTAAGGTTTGGAAGGGGAAGGATTTGGATATCACATCTCATGTTATAGGACGGGTCTCAGGTTTGGTATTAGAAGCATTGTGATATCACATCTCATGCTATAGGAAGTGTCTCAGGATTGGAATGGGAAGGAGTTGGATATCACATCTCATGCTATAGGAAGGGTTTCAGGTTTGGTAGAAGCATTGAGATATCACATCTCATGCTATAGGAAGAGTCTCAGGTTTGGGAAGGGAAGGATTTGGATTTCACATCTCATGTTATAGGAAGGATCTCATGTTTGGTATTAGAAGCATTGAGATATCACATCTCATGCTATAGGAAGGGTCTCCGGATTGGAATGTGAAGGATTTGGATATTGTTAAGACGGATTTCTGAACTCTGTCCTGGTGGCGCAGAAGTTCAGAAGGCCAACCTAATTACTTGGAACAGGGTAACCTCTGGACAAGCCAGACCAATCAAGGTAGCGATCGCGGCGGTCAAGACTAGGTCTCAAGAGGGGTGAGGGTGACTGAAGGCCCGCAATGAGCACACAAAGCAAGAGCGCTAACAAACTACTCCAAACAGGTGTTATATCAAAAATATAAACACATTTATTTTAAGGCCTTTAAAACAACGACCGTAGCGAGAAAATCACAATATCACAATATTAAACCAACACATACCTTATCAACACAATATATATACAAATACACAGTCGCAAGCGTTTAAAGCACGAAATATGTAGTCCACCTGCCAGGGAAGGAAAACAGGCAGTGCGATAATGCTTTCGACTCAGTTCGCCTTCATAGGCACCTAACTAGATGGAAGTCCGAGCCCTGCGAAGAGTGGAGCCTTGTGCTCAAAGTACCTGCCACGCCGGTGCCGACGGGCACAAGGGGAAGCTCTTCGGAGGAAGTCAGGCGGTTCACGTTAGTGCACAGCAGAAGAAGAACAGGTTCCGCAACTCAAGCGCAGCCTCCACAGCGGGCAGAAGCAGAGCGCGAGCGCGGCAAAAGGGTGCTGTTTTTACACAGCAGGAAAAAGCAATGGGATACTGCAGGAGGGCGACCAGATCCTAGATATACTACTCACCGGTCCCCGAAGCAAGCAGACCCAGGCTTCTCCACGATAGTTTCAGCAGCTGGCAGGTTCAGAAGAGCAGGGAACGCTTTGTAGTCGTGTAGAGCAAAAAGACGTCCCAATCGACGAAACCGGCACAGTTTTGTTGCCGCACAGGACAACGGAGCGGCCGTGTGTATTCAAGCCTAATGTACACTCCTCCCTTCAGACTTGGGAACGCCAAGTGTACGAAGCGTGGGAGAGTGACAAGGACTCGAAATACAACACAACCTGGCGGCGGTTGCAGAGCCAAACTCCTTTGTAAGCTGGTCAGTCAACTGGATGGCCCAGAGATGCTTCCGAAGGCTTACTTGGCAGGAGATGGTTGACGATGCCGGGAATAGCTGTTCCTGCTATTCCAAAGGTCGAAGCACCAGTACAGGCCTTCTGGTTCGATCAAAGGAGGACAGGGGCTCTCCGGACGACAGCAGTGCAAAGGAGGATTCCTTCAGCGGGTCACCAGCGATTCCTCGGTCCAGCCTCGTAGTTGCAGGATACTTGGCTCCTGTATTCCTTTGTTCGTGAGAACTCAGGAGATCGACATGGTAGTGGTGTTTCCAGCCCCCTCTTATCCACGGTTCCCTTCGCGCCAAAACGGAGGGGAGCCAATGGGAGATCCGCTCATCAAAACACATACCATACGTGGACCAATCACGGACCACGGTGGTCCCAGGCATTCACACCACCCTAGACTCTCTGGCACCCAGGATGTGTATTGGGACCAGACATCCCAGCCCACACCCTGGAGGCACACAAACGACATGTAGAAGCCCGCGAAAGCAACTGCGTTTCGCGGGAAAGTACATGCCCAAATAAGGAAGGCCCCGGGTCGCCGGACCTGGGGAAGGTGAAGGGAGCAAGACGGACAGTGGACAGGACAAAGGAGCCTCGCGGCCTGGCCATTTTGGGAGCCAGGCCACCATTTTGGGTTCAGTGCAAAAACGTGCTCAGAACGCCAAAAGGAGCTCAAAATAAACAAAACGATTGCTGCCACCATTCCAGTCCCTGAATGACTTGCACCGATCAAATACCATCCTAAAAGAGTATCTAGGGCCTGTAGAAGGCTAGAGACCCAAGAGAGCTGTAACTTAGCTTGCAGTGCCCTCTTGTGTCGTGTTGCACTAAAGCTGCGACACGATAAAAGAAACTACGGGAAACCACGTTCCCCGGTACTGACTGTCTTAAGGGCATGTCAGTTTCCCCGTAAGAAAGGAGCGAAAGCCCAGAGAAGTGCGGCAGAAGGCTGTACTTCTCTGGCAAAGTCAAGAACAAGGTTAAAAACAATAGCAAAAAGTTTAGGGGTTGCCACATGGAAGGAAAATTCCCTACAATTACGAAATCTTTCCTAACACTCGCCCCTCCCAGACTATGGACAGGGGAAACTAATCCACCCCTGGATGAGTCTCTTGTTCAGGTCGGTTAAACATTCTGGACAACCCATCAGCATTGCTATGTTGGACACCTGGCCTATGCTCAATAGTGAAGTCGAAGCCTTGTAGACTTATGGACCACCTAAGCAAGTTTGGATTCTCCCCCTTCATGTTCATTAGCCACTTTAACGGCTTATGGTCAGTCTGCACAGTGAAGTGGGTCCCATAGAGGTAGGGCCTCAGCTTCCTTAGGGCCCACACAACAGAGAAACATTCTTTCTCTACCGTGGACCATCTGAGCTCTCTGTCCTTAAGCTGGCGACTAATAAAACCGATAGGGTGTTCCTTACCCTTCTCATCTACTTGTGATAGTACAGCTCCTATCCCAGTGTCAGAGGCATCCGTCTGCACGATAAAAGGTCTTTGATAATCAGGGGCCCTGAGCACAGGGGCCTGGCACAAGGAGTCTTTTAAGCCATTGAAGGCCTTCTCACACTCGTCGGTCCAAGTTACCTTCTTGGGTTTCTTCGGAGTTGTGAGGGCAGTCAGAGGAGCAGCTATGGTACCATAGTCTGCCACAAAATTGCGGTAATACCCCGTGAGTCCTAAAAAGGCTCTCACTTGGGTTTGCGTAGTGGGGGTAGGCCAGTCTTGTACTGCTTGTACTTTACTGGGTAGAGGCTGTATCCTCCCTCCACCTACTTCATGTCCAAGGTAAACCACTGAGCCTTGTCCAATCTGGCACTTACTAGCCTTTATGGTCAAGTGGGCTTTCTGAAGAGCCTGGAGCACAATCCCGAGGTGTTTCACATGGTCTTCCCAGGTGGCACTGAAAACTGCTATATCGTCCAGATATGCAAGACAGAATTCGTCCAACCCATTCAACACATGATTCACAAGATTCTGGAAAGTGGCAGGTGCATTCTTCAACCCGAACGGCATTACCCGGAATTGGTAAAGGCCGTCTGGTGTAGAAAATGCTGTCTTCTCCCTGGCATGTTCTGCTAACGCTATTTGCCAATAGCCAGCAGTGAGGTCAAACGTGCTGAGGTACTTGGAGGCACCCAAAGTATCCACCAGCTCATCTGTTCGAGGCAAGGGGTGGGCATCTGTCTTGGTGACAGCATTCAGAGCCCTGTAATCCACGCAGAACCTCAATTCAGAAGTGCCTGCCTTTGGAACCAGAACCACAGGACTGGACCAAGGACTACTAGAGGGTTCAATCACCCCAAGGTCTAACATTTTGTTGACCTCGGTCTTAATATAAGACCGTACTTTATCCGACATCCTGTATCCCCTACTTTTGGTAGGTACACTGTCTCCTGTGTCAATGTTATGTTTGCACCAAGGTGTCAAACCAGGCGACTGTGAGAACAGGGGGGTAAACTGCCTAAGCAAACTTTTCACCTCCGCCTGCTGATCAGAAGTCAGGTGAGGGGCCACTCGGACACCCTCAATGGAGCTATCTGAAGGACCTCTGTGGAACAGGTCGGGGAGAGGTTCTGACTCCTCTTCCTCAACGTCTGACGCCAGTAGCAGTGCTGCGATTTCGACTCTTGGGACGAAAGCCTTCAGCCTATTCACGTGGAACACTTTTGGAGCCTGTCCAGGCCTTCCAAGGTCCACTAAATAGTTTACCTCACCCAGGGGCTCCACCACTGGGTAAGGGCCTGACCATTTGTCCTGTAAAGCGCGAGGCCTTATTGGATTCATGATCAGGACTTGCTGACCAGGTGTAAAGTTGATGAGGGAAGCTTTCTGGTCGTACCAATGTTTCACCAGCGCTTGCCCTGCCTTCAATTTATCACTAGCCAAGCCCATCAGAAGTACCATCCGTTTTCTGAGCCCTAGCACATAGTCAACTACATTGGTAGTAACAGGGGGAGTGGGCATCTCCCATCCCTCCTTGACAATGGCTAAGGGTCCCCGTACGGGATGACCGAACAGAAGTTCGAAGGGGCTGAAGCCAACACCCTCCTGTGGTACCTCTCGGTAGGCAAACAGCAAGCATGGTAAAAGAAGATCCCATTTTCTTCTCTGGGGCTCCTCCAGAGCCCCAATCATGCTCTTTAACGTTCTGTTGAAGCGTTCCACCAGACCATTGGTCTGGGGGTGGTATGCAGAAGAGAACTTGTAGGTGACCCCACATTCTTTCCACATAGCCTGCATATACTTCGACATAAAGTTGCTGCCACGATCTGACACAACTTCTTTAGGGAAGCCAACCCTAGTAAATATGCCGAGTAAAGCTTTTGCAACTGACTTGGCAGTTACAGTTTTCAATGGGATGGCCTCAGGATACCTGGTTGCATGGTTGACCAGCACCAGGATAAACCTATTGCCCGAGGATGTTTGCGGGTCAAGGGGACCGACGATGTCGATCCCTACCCTTTCAAATGGTACCCCCACAACTGGGAGCGGTACCAACGGAGCTTGGATTGTCGCGCCAACCTTACCAGACAACTGGCATGAGGCGCAACTCCTGCAGTGACTTTCTACTTGCACCCCCATCTTGGGCCAGTAGAAGTGCATGGATAACCTTTGCTTGGTCCTCTTCATACCAAGGTGACCAGCAAGGGGAACTTCATGCGCCAACTGCAGGAGGAAGGGTCTAACAGCAAGGGGAACCACCAACCTCCTATGGTCTCCTTCTGTAGACTCTGTGGGCTCACTATACAGGAGTCCACCTTCCCAATAAATCCTATGCTTCCCAGGAGGTTCACCCTCAAGCTGGGAGCAGGCCTGTCTCCTTAGGCCTTCCAGAGATGGGCACTCACGTTGGCCTTTACTGAATTCGTCCCTATCAGGACCTCCTTCAACTAACAAGTCTTTTAGTTCAGGATGATCGTTGGGGTCGAATACTTCAGGCATCGCCACCTCCTCGTCAGGCCCGGGCGATTGACCAACTTCCTCCACCGCAGTGGTAGGCGAGCTCGGGGGAATATTCTCTTTCCCTCGTTTTGACTTGTAGACTCCTTTCGCCTTGGGTTTCCCCTTCGGCTGGGGTGGCGTATTAGACTTGGCCAATGCTGCCCGTGCTTGAGACCGTGTGTAGGGTCTTTCGGCAGTGTCTCCTACGAGCCCTAAAGCTCTGAGATCATTACCCAACAAGACCTTTCCCGGGACGTTTCTCTGAATGCTCACTGGAATCCTGACTGCTGTACCATTTAAAGTAAGATTTACAGGGATCACGGGAAACATACGGAGGGGGCCGTCAGCCAACTTAGTGGGCATCAGAGTAGCTCTGGCAACTTCCTCTGAGTCTACCAAGGTAGAATCCACTACAGTGCGACTGCACCCACTATCCCTAAGAGCTGGAGTATCCACTCCATTGATCAGCACACTGTCTTTAAAGTAGTGCTTGGTATTATCCGGAATCCTAGCATACGCCTCTGCGACTTTAGGCTCCCAGGAACCATGGGACACTAAAACTACCTCAGCCTCTATTCCGCTGGGAAATGAGTCTGAGGAGAAGGATGCTCCTGTAATCTCTTCTTCCTCGTAGGAGGAGAAGGCCAGATTAGCGGAGTGGACCCCCAAAGGTCTAACCTTACACCGGGGATCCCCCTTCACATGGTCAGTTGCTCCACAAGAAAAACAAGCCCCAGTGGGTCTGTTTACGTAGGGAGGCTTATTGTAACCAGAGTTCTGTTTCGGAGGCGAACCTCCACTACCCTGTGAGTTCTCTTGTGTCTTACCCTTGTTTTTCTTTTTGTGGCCCTTATGGGAAGAAGATTTAGCAGATTCCCCACCCTCCATATCTTTGGACTTTTCCCCTTCCTCCTGCTTACCAGGATGAGTTTTGTCCTTATGGGACACTCGATGTGACACCCATAAGTCTGCTGCAATGGCCAGCTTCTTAGGATCTATCTCCTTCGAATCGGCCAAATGCTGCTTAAGCTCCGGAGAAGAAGAAGCAAAAATGTGTTTCCCGAACGCTCGCATTCAGACTCGTCTTGGCTTCACGCAGAGCAGCTTGCCGGCGTTCAGCCACTTCCTGGAGGAGGTGGAGCTTTGCCTGGTTGCGGTCACGTGTGCTGTCACGTGACCTTTTTCAACTACAAAGAACAGCCCCAGACGCCCGAGCGGGGTGTTTCCCGAACGCTCGCATTCAGACTCGTCTTGGCTTCACGCAGAGCAGCTTGCCGGCGTTCAGCCACTTCCTGGAGGAGGTGGAGCTTTGCCTGGTTGCGGTCACGTGTGCTGTCACGTGACCTTTTTCGACTACAAAGAACAGCCCCAGACGCCCGAGTGGGGTGTTTCCCGAACGCTCGCATTCAGACTCGTCTTGGCTTCACGCAGAGCAGCTTGCCGGCGTTCAGCCACTTCCTGGAGGAGGTGGAGCTTTGCCTGGTTGCGGTCACGTGTGCTGTCACGTGACCTTTTTCGACTACAAAGAACAGCCCCAGACGCCCGAGCGGGGTGTTTCCCGAACGCTCGCATTCAGACTCGTCTTGGCTTCACGCAGAGCAGCTTGCCGGCGTTCAGCCACTTCCTGGAGGAGGTGGAGCTTTGCCTGGTTGCGGTCACGTGTGCTGTCACGTGACCTTTTTCGACTACAAAGAACAGCCCCAGACGCCCGAGCGGGGTGTTTCCCGAACGCTCGCATTCAGACTCGTCTTGGCTTCACGCAGAGCAGCTTGCCGGCGTTCAGCCACTTCCTGGAGGAGGTGGAGCTTTGCCTGGTTGCGGTCACGTGTGCTGTCACGTGACCTTTTTCGACTACAAAGAACAGCCCCAGACACCCTCGCGGCGTTAAGCCCGACTGCGGAGTAAAGGGCACTGCATCTAATACAAAAAGAGCTGTTTGGCTGCTGTTCGGCTCTGGACGGCACGGCCACCCGAAGAGGAACAGGCAAGTGCGCGGGGCAGGGCGTCGAGAAGCAACAGACGGTAAGCCCCTCCTTGACATCTGCTTGGGGCTTACATAGAAAGCCCCCCCTCCACCCAGCCCTTAGCTGTGTATTAAACACATATAACTCTAACTACTGGGGGATGGCTTGCCCACCCCCCTTGGAAGACGACATAAGCCGTCGTCTGCGTAGCAGCAAATGGGTACCCGACACTGTTGTTCCACCAGAGTGCCAGGAGCACACCCCGCTAAATAAATACTCTCTGAAAATACAGAAAGCAACCCCACGAGAGGTGCAACCACAAACTATGAGTAATCCCTCCCCCGTATTCCATCCCTGTTCACACTCCTCGCCACCTGTGCCTTGTACGCAGATGAACTCACCTGTGGATAGGGTTAAGGAACTAGGCAGCTCCAAGAGTCCCACTGCGGACCCCACGTATTTGGATGGCCCCTTGCTCCCAGTAGTAGATCTAAGGGGCAAAGGGGAAGGAGAGGTGAAGAACGGTGCAGTGTGGAAAGGGCTACTCCCCCCACCCGCCACCACGCGGAGCCCTCTTAAAAGATCTATGCACAGAACGCCCGACGGTTCGACCGCTATGGCAAGTGATCTCCCGCCGGAGACTGTCGGAGTAGGGGCAAGGCAAGAATCTATAGGCCCTGATCTACCATCCCGAAAATGCTCTCAAGATAGAAGAGCCGCGGACCGACTCACAGGGCCAGGAGTACGCTTTCACGCAGTCGCCTGTAGGCCAAACGCGGAGGGCACCTCCAATCACCAAGACATTTCAACTTCTAAAGTCTCGACTACTGCTCAAATGCACCAACCAAGGATAAGTACACACTCACCCATTGACCATTCCAATCAGTCTAATCTACTTAACGCCAAGGCAACCCAAATTGGAAGGAGTGAAAACAGCTCAGATCTGAACAAGAGCTATGACCATGAACCGGAAAAATCAGCTATGAGTGGCAGTCAATCAGACGACTCGGTATTCGAAGTACTCGAGGAGGAGGTGACTACGCCCCAGGATGATTCATTCCGCGAAAATTCAGACCAACACACTCCACCGGTAGCACTGGAGACGAAAACAAAAGAGAGACCCTCACAACGCACGCCCCAAACTCAGGAACCAGAGTACAGTGGCAGTGGAGGCTCCACCCAACAGTACTTGGCCTCCCGGTATGAGGTCCCTAAACCGGATGACACCCTGAACAAATCCCCAGTACCACGTAGAACAATTCCATCAAAGCAAAGTAAAACAGCAAAAGCAAGGATGGAAAAGGCGCCAGGGAAGAAATCTCGCAAAGTCCCAGCGAGAGCACAGGGGAGAACCAATCGCCTAGCAACCCCTCTGATATCAGCATCACTCAAAGACTATTTCATCCAACAGCATAAAAGGAAACATGAGAGGGAGCCGGAACTTTCAGATGCTGAAATACTGGAGGCCATCATAGAACCCTCTCCAAGACTGAAATCTAGGAAAACCGAAGATACCCCTCAAGAGTTCGCTAATAGCTCCCCAGCGATCCTCGCCACGCCGACAGACAATGAGGAGAGCGGCGACTCAGAAAACATCTCACCCCAGCAAAGGGTAAACCTAAGTACGCAAGAAACTTCCGCTTATCAAGCGACTGAGAGAGATGCAGTGCACGAATCTCCAAAAGCAGCTCAGTCAGAAGAGGCTATCTCCAATCCTCGAGAGCGGGGCCCAGCCACTCCCAGTGAAAGAGATGAGCAGACTGTATCCACCGCGAAGGACCAATATGCATGGACATATCCACATATTCCTGGAAATCCAGGGAGGCCACTAAGAGAAAACAACTCACCAACGCCCAGCCCATCGCCACAAATAAAGCGAAGGTCAACAGAAAGGCCGGCCCATCACCTAATGGAGAGAGAGACAAAAACCCCCAAGAAATCGAGGCGCCTAAGTGAAATTCCAAGCATAATAGAGAAAGACACCCCCTCTAAAAATAAAGCTGACTTACTGTCAATAATGTCAGCGATGACAATAGCCCTAAACCCCTTTTGCAAACTGTATGAGGCAATTCATGAAGCACTCAAGGACAACTCGTCCATGATAAGCTCAATGAGCGAAAAACTAACCCTTATGGAAGGATACCTAATGGCCGTGGAGAAAAACTCAAATAGGATTGCTGCAAACCTTGAGGGGAAAATTGACTTACTGAAAGGTGAGTTAGAAGCAAAAAATAACCAGACCACTTCCGCCACAAAGGCCATACAGATAATAGAAAGTGGCAGCAACATGGGTACCGCCCCCATTTTCAAAAAGTCAGTAAAGAAAACGGCGAGCCACGAACAGGAACAGGTTAGAGTCGGGCGGCCCACGATTAATTCAAAGCAAACAAAGGGCAAAAGCGTGCTGGAAACGGACAAAGAAGCAAAGTCCACCCAAAGGGAACTTCCAGAAGCACAAAAAAGTCGCGATGAGGGGAGCTTAAAACCCAAACTCAATAACGCTGTACAGCCAGAGAATCCTTCAACCACTCTGAGACCAGTACTGACCCTGGATGTAAGTAGCGGAGAGGAGTCAGATCAGGATCTATTGAATATTTCACAACACTCGGATGGTGAGAAGGCGAGGCCCTCAACATCGAGAAAAATCAGCTCCCCATCGACAAGTGCGCCACAACCCTCTTTGGGGAAGTTGTCCCCATTACAAAATGAGGTAACAAGTACGAACGGGGGAGGCCGAAGATCTCGCATTTCCAGTTCACCGGCAAACTCACCAAGTATTGCCCTAGAGGCCTTAAAAACCCTCAAAGAACAAGAAATATCAAGAACTCGCAAACCAGACCAAGACATAAGTGGTAGGCCAATCCAACAGGAGCACCAGTATAAAACTCGCTTCCAACCTCACAAATTGTTGAGTAGCCACCAAAAGTCGAAGGAAAAGATACAAGGGAAACTACACGACTCAGTACTGTTTAAATTAGAGCAAACGTCTGCAAAAGATGCCTACCTAGTACTGAACCGAGGCACAGTCCTGAAATTGCTGCGGAAGACAAGCACGTTGCGAAACTTGAGATCAGCCGATCTTATACTGGTGGAACCATACCATCGAGACCACAGAGCCAAAGCCTATCTCCATGTGAATAAAAAGGCAGCCTTCGATCTCTCCAGAGAACTTGTAAAGGATTTGCATCGTATGGGCCTGAAAATTGAAAAACTTCAAACCACACTGCCCACAAACCAAACCCACGAGAGAGAGAATAATGGCGCAACTCTACATCAGGCCGCAAAATACATTGCAGAAAAGACACCGTATAATCCCAAGTGGTCCTCAAGGGCACATGTAAGGGGAGAATTCAGGCCGTCTAATCATTATGAAAACAAAGAATATAGTAATCACATGAACAGTCGACCCAGAACAGTCGACACAGATCCACCGAAAGCCCAAAGATTAAGTGATGAGAAGCAACACCAGGAGGAACGAGGTAAACAGATTAAAACAGTGCCGAACAAAGTGGGAACCCAATTGAAACCGTGGAAGTGGGTTCAAGACCTTATTGCCCGCCCCCCCAGAGTTTAGCAATTACCATCGTGTTCCAATGCCACTATGGGGCGAGAAGAAAGGCTGCCCACTAAGCAAAAAGAACTATCCCTTCTTATGGCATCTTGGAACACAAGAGGTCACCGCCACCTAATGACTGAAAGTGAGACTAACTTAGGAGCCTTTGACCTTATTTGCCTTCAAGAAACCTGGCTCCTGGGCAAACCGGCTTTGGACGGCTATGAAATTGAAGTGTCCCCAGCAACAAGGGCCTTAAAGGGACGACCATCGGCCGGCCTACTGACGGCAATCCGGGTAGGCTCAGGAATCTCGAGTATAAAGAAGGTAGCCGAAGATTATGGCATGTTAACAACTCTTGTATCCTGGAATCATCGTCTCCAAGATCTAGCCGTAGACGCCACATCAGAAATAGCAATAATCAACCTATACTGGAACCCGGAGAGAGTTTCCACTGAGGGCTTCTGTACGGACACTGCGAACATCATCGACAATATTACAATCGACCTAAAGATCCCCCACGTAATAATATGCGGTGATTTGAACGCAAAATGTGGGACCAGAAATGGCAAAGATGACAAGCCTCCCCATCCCGTGGTCGACGAAAGGGGTAAAGCGTGGTCTGAACTAATGAAATCACGTAAGCTATACAATGTAGATGAACTGGTGGAGCACAAAACCCAAATTCCAACATGGGAAAGGTCGGGGGCGGAGGCGACTCTCGACTACATCTTCATCTCCGAAGGTCTGATTCCGTACCTGACGGACTTCACAGTATACCGAACATCAAAAAGTGACCACAATCTGCTACAGATGTCCTGGGGCGGTCTTATGAAGGAAAGAGTGCACTACCTTCCAGTGATAAGCTCGAATATGCAGCAAAACCGTCTTCGTCTCTCAGCCAACATCGTGAGAGGGCTGGAAATCGCCCTAAAGCAAAAAGGGAGGGTCCAACCAGGAAACCAAATGGAGGGCAGACCGGAATATGTATCGCTACTTGTGCCCTACCAAACAAGTTTTGGAGGGAAGGAGAAAAACCCTCCCAACCATGTCCACACGTTTAACCAAGAGGTGGTGACAAAAAGGCTGGAACTGAGAAAGTTAAAAAAGAAAGCGATCAAGGTAGGGAAGGTGGAGGCATGGACTGAATATCACACGGGCGAGAAGATTTACAAGGCATGGCTAAAACACCATCGCCAAGCACTGTACCAGAAGGACGCGGAAGCCATGCTGGTAATTGGGGCGACGAGAAAGACCAAAGATTTTTGGACACTGCTCAGAAATAGAAATTGCCAAAAAGCGCCTCCACTCTCAAGTTCAGTATCGGAACAAAGCTGGATCTCCCACTACTCAGACTTATACCGGGCACCCGGGAACTCGCCCGTCCAGCCTCAAAAAGGAGGGGAATACCCATGGATCAACTTAGCAAACCAGGAAAACATCCTAAGAATAATTGCCAAGCTAAAAACGTCAAGGGCACCGGGCCCAGATGGACTGACGAATGTGGATATTAAAAGACATCCAGCAGCATGGGCACATGCGATTTATGAACTTTTCACCCAATGTCAAACCCTGAAGCAAGTTCCTAAATCCTGGACAGAGGCAATTTTAGTCCCAGTTTTTAAGCAGGGCGATAGAAACCTACCAGCCAACTACAGACCGATTGTACTTCTTGACATAATTGGCAAAATCTATGCATCATTGCTGTTAAAACACTTCAAGGACTGGGCCGCCTTCTCCCCAGCGGCGGACTGTTTTCAGACAGGATTCCAAAAAGGTACAGGAACGGCAATCAATCTTCTTATCCTGAGTATAATCAAGGCCAATGCTAAGAGGGGGGCGACTAAAGTTTACATGGCACTAATAGACCTCTCACAGGCCTTCGACACAGTAGATCGGGCGATGCTATGGGACAAACTGACAGCATGGAACTGCCCGCGCCCAGTTCTCGACCCTATCCGGGCCCTCCACACGGAAACATCATTAAGGGTCCGCTTAAACCAGCAAGGGGCCCTCTCCGACATGATTTACACCAAACGAGGAGTTAAACAGGGATGCCCCCTGGCCCCGGCCCTATTTATTGCATTTATTGGGGACTATCAAGAGTCCGAGAAAACGGTGCGAGCATTCCCCCCCAAACTAGGAGGGGTGAAAGTGCCCAGGCTTTGGTATGCCGACGACTTGGTTCTACTAGACCAAACAGCAATTGGCCTCCAGCGTCAGCTGACCAACGTAGCGGCATACATGAGCATGAATAACCTGCAAATCAACAAAACGAAAACCAAAATCTTGATATTCTCAAAACCAACAAAGAGCACGAAACCTACTTTCGGCTGGGCACTGGGACAAACCAAAATTGAAGTTGTAACTGAATACAAATATCTCGGAGTCATGCTAGACAACACGCTCCGGGAAAACTCACTCCAAAACTCGCTCTGGTCAAAAGTACGGAACCTAACCTCTCAAATGCGGGCAGTCGATGGGAAATTTGGAAAATTCTCGTGGTTTCCCGCCATACAATTCTACAAAACCAAAGTAGTTCCAACTATTACTTATGGCATGGCGGCAAACCTCAATCTCCCGGTTGAACTATGGCCTCGTCTAGAAGGCTTCATTTGGAAATCTGTACTAGGCTTGCCTAAGTCAGCTCCCCTTCCAGCAATCCGTCGAGACTTAGGTCTGCTATCTCTCGGAGCGGTGGTGATAATATCCGCAACGCAGCTATACAGAAAAATTCGGTTACAAAGCTCCCCCTCGATCTTCAAAATCGTGGGGGGGGAATTACAAGGACAGAACTGTAAAGCCTTGGCAGATTGGGAAAAAAAAATCAAGATTGCTATGGAGGCGGTGCTGTGTGATGAAGAAACATTGATCTCAAATCCAGGCCGTGTCAAAACTAAGCTAGAGCAACAAGATTGGATCTGTACAAACGAAAAAGCTCTTTCTTATAAATCTCTAATGCATCTACCTCCTTCGTACAATCGCCTAAAGGAACCTTTGAAGTACTGTGATAAGTTCCCGGAAAAAAATCTAAGACGAACCTTTATGCGGGCTCGGCTAAACTTACTCCCTACTAGAGAAATTCTATTTAATAGAGCGCTGTCCCCATTAGCGGAGTGTCGGCTATGCAGTACGCCGGACAACCAAGAATCACTTCGACACCTGCTAATGATCTGTCCAGCACTATCCGATGAGAGACAATCCTATCTGACACCACTCTTCAATGAAGCCAAGACGTTGGATGAGGAAACCTCCTGGTCACGGCTGATAGCCGGGGACTCGGCTAAATGGTCCAGGACAGCCGCGAAGTTTTTGACTGTCGCTCTGCAAAGAGCTAATGGGCCAAATTGAACCTGTAAGAGCCGACAGGGACCCGCTGAGGAGGCGCACACGTCTGGCCGGCTCGCGAGCCCAGAATAAGAGACAGGAATCCATAGGAGTGGTGTCCCTAGGTAGATACTAAACAAACGGCGCAACTGGGAAAGAAAAATTTTAAAACATGTTGTAAAAACCTATGAGGTTATAAACAATGGGAAAAAAAAAAAAAAAAAAAAAGAAGCAAAAATATGTTCCAGCATGACAAGATTTATCATGCCTTCGAAGGTAGAAACCTTATAACCTTCGACCCAGCCAGTTAAGTTTTTCAAAGATTCAGCGACATAAGATACCCAAGTACCACCTTCCTTTTTCTTATACTCTCGAAAACGCTTTAAATATTGGGCCGGAGTCTTCCCAAACTTTAAAATGAGAGTTTGCTTTAACATTGCGAAATCAGCCCGCTCAGCCTTCGACATTTCCATAATGGCACTACAGCCAGAATGGGGCAGTCTACTGAGCAACCACGCAATCTTATCAGCATTGTCAACTTCCTGGACCTCGCATGCATACTCAAACGCATTCAGCCAGTCCATAATGTCATTCCTCTTTTCATACACACTGAGCAGATCTTTCGGAAACCGTGGATGAGAGGAGGCCCCAGACCCATGTCCAGGACCCTTGGATCCATTTGCAACCTGAAGCTTGGCCAGTTCCAACTGGTGATCCCTGTCTTTTTGTTTTTCTGCCTGTTCGATTTTTAGTTTGGCTATGCTGAATTCAAGCTCCTGCTGCCTAAACCGCAGCTCTTGCTTCTTGAATTCAAGCATAGCCTCCCCATCAGCACTGGCAGAGGAAACATTAGACAGCTCGTCCTCCCTGTCCTCGTGGTCGCGGTGGAACAGTGCGGCGGCAGAACCGTCGGTTCTACCAGTGAGAGCAGCCCCACCACCTTCCGCACTGTCCTCAGAAGTAATAGCGTCAAGCTGCGCTTCTTGCCACGCTACGATTCTTTGGATCATTTCCAATTTCGTGCCTTGAGAGGAAACACCTCTCTCCGCACACATCTTTTTCAGCGTTTCTGATTTGGAAGCATTTAAAGTTAACAACGTACTTGTTTCCATACTGTTTGATAGGACTATGGCCTTTTTAAAGTTATACTATAACAATTCACTACGTGTACTGTTTGGAATAACCTGAAATGCCTTAGTTCGAGCGCAACACTGGATACCCTCAGTCGTATCCCACCGCTGTACACCAATTTGTTAAGACGGATTTCTGAACTCTGTCCTGGTGGCGCAGAAGTTCAGAAGGCCAACCTAATTACTTGGAACAGGGTAACCTCTGGACAAGCCAGACCAATCAAGGTAGCGATCGCGGCGGTCAAGACTAGGTCTCAAGAGGGGTGAGGGTGACTGAAGGCCCGCAATGAGCACACAAAGCAAGAGCGCTAACAAACTACTCCAAACAGGTGTTATATCAAAAATAGATACACATTTATTTTAAGGCCTTTAAAACAACGACCGTAGCGAGAAAATCACAATATCACAATATTAAACCAACACATACCATATCAACACAATATATATACAAATACACAGTCGCAAGCGTTTAAAGCACGAAATATGTAGTCCACCTGCCAGGGAAGGAAAACAGGCAGTGCGATAATGCTTTCGACTCAGTTCGCCTTCATAGGCACCTAACTAGATGGAAGTCCGAGCCCTGCGAAGAGTGGAGCCTTGTGCTCAAAGTACCTGCCACGCCGGTGCCGACGGGCACAAGGGGAAGCTCTTCGGAGGAAGTCAGGCGGTTCACGTTAGTGCACAGCAGAAGAAGAACAGGTTCCGCAACTCAAGCGCAGCCTCCACAGCGGGCAGAAGCAGAGCGCGAGCGCGGCAAAAGGGTGCTGTTTTTACACAGCAGGGAAAAGCAATGGGATACTGCAGGAGGGCGACCAGATCCTAGATATACTACTCACCGGTCCCCGAAGCAAGCAGACCCAGGCTTCTCCACGATAGTTTCAGCAGCTGGCAGGTTCAGAAGAGCAGGGAACGCTTTGTAGTCGTGTAGAGCAAAAAGACGTCCCAATCGACGAAACCGGCACAGTTTTGTTGCCGCACAGGACAACGGAGCGGCCGTGCGTATTCGAGCCAAATGAACCCTCCTCCCTTCAGACCTGGGGACGCCAAGCGTACGAAGCGTGGGAGAGGGACAAGGACTCGCAATACAACACAACCTGGCGGCGGTTGCAGAGCCAAACTCCTTTGTAAGCTGGTCAGTCAACTGGATGGCCCAGAGACGCTTCCGAAGGCTTACTTGGCAGGAGATGGTTGAAGATGCCGGGAATAGCTGTTCCTGCTATTCCAAAGGTCGAAGCACCAGTACAGGCCTTCTGGTTCGATCAAAGGAGGACAGGGGCTCTCTGGACGACAGCAGTGCAAAGGAGGATTCCTTCAGCGGGTCACCAGCGATTCCTCGGTCCAGCCTCGTAGTTGCAGGATACTTGGCTCCTGTATTCCTTCGTTCGTGAGAACTCAGGAGATCGACATGGTAGTGGTGTTTCCAGCCCCCTCTTATCCACGGTTCCCTTCGCGCCAAAACGGAGGGGAGCCAATGGGAGATCCGCTCATCAAAACACATACCATACGTGGACCAATCATGGACCACGGTGGTCCCAGGCATTCACACCACCCTAGACTCTCTGGCACCCAGGATGTGTATTGGGACCAGACATCCCAGCCCACACCCTGGAGGCACACAAACGACATGTAGAAGCCCGCGAAAGCAACCACGTTTCGCGGGAAAGTACATGCCCAAATAAGGAAGGCCCCGGGTCGCCGGACCTGGGGAAGGTGAAGGGAGCAAGACGGACAGTGGACAGGACAAAGGAGCCTCGCAGCCTGGCCATTTTGGGAGCCAGGCCACCATTTTGGGTTCAGTGCAAAAACGTGCTCAGAATGCCAAAAGGAGCTCAAAATAAACAAAACGATTGCTGCCACCATTCCAGTCCCTGAATGACTTGCACCGATCAAATACCATCCTAAAAGAGTATCTAGGGCCTGTAGAAGGCTAGAGACCCAAGAGAGCTGTAACTTAGCTTACAGTGCCCTCTTGTGTTGTGTTGCACTAAAGCTGCGACACGATAAAAGAAACTACGGGAAACCACGTTCCCCGGTACTGACTGTCTTAAGGGCATGTCAGTTTCCCCGTAAGAAAGGAGCGAAAGCCCAGAGAAGTGCGGCAGAAGGCTGTACTTCTCTGGCAAAGTCAAGAACAAGGTTAAAAACAATAGCAAAAAGTTTAGGGGTTGCCACATGGAAGGAAAATTCCCTACAATTACGAAATCTTTCCTAACAGATATTACATCTCATGCTAAAGGAAGGGTCTCAGGTTTGGAATGGGAAGGAGTTGGATATGACATCTCTTGTTATAGGGAGGGTCTCAGGATTTGAATGGCAAGGAGTTGGATATCACATCTCATGCCATAGGAAGTGTCTCAGGTTTGGTATAAGCATTGAGATATCACATCTCTGCTATCGGAAGGGTCTCAGGATTGGATTGGGAAGGAGTTGGATATCCCTTCTCATGCTATAGGAAGGGTCTCAGGTTGGAATGGGAAGGAGTTGGATATCACATCTCATGTTATAGGAAGGGTCTCAGGATTGGAATGGGAAGGATTTGGATATCGCATCTCTTGCTATAGGAAGGGTCTCAGGTTTTTTATTAGAAACATTGAGATATCACATCTCATGCTATAGGAAGGGTTTTAGGATTGGAATGGGAAGTATTTGGATATCACATCTCATGCTAAAGGAAGGGTCTCAGGTTTGGAAGGGGAAGGATTTGGATATCATATCTCATGTTATAGGACGGGACCGAGGTTTGGTATTAGAAGCATTGAGATATCACATCTCATGGTATAGGAAGGGTCTCAGGGTTGGAATGGGAAGGAGTTGGATATCACATCTCATCCAATAGGAAGGGTCTCAGGTTTGGAATGGAAAGGAATTGGATATCACATCTCATGTTATAGGAAGGGTCTCAGGTTTGGTAGAAGCGTTGAGATATCACATCTCTGCTATCGGAAGGGTCTCAGGGTTGGAATGGGAAGGAGTTGGATATCACATCTCATGCAATAGGAAGGGTCTCAGGTTTGGAATGGCAAGGAGTTGGATATCACATATCATGCCATAGGAAGGGTCTCAGGTTTGGCATAAGAAGGGGTTGGATATCCCATCTCATGCTATAGGAAGGGTCTCAGGTTGGAATGGGAAGGAGTTGGATATGACATCTCATGTTATAGGAAGGGTCTCAGGATTGGAATGGGAAGGACTTGGATATCACATCTCATGCTGTAGGAAGGCTCTCAGGTTTGGAAAGGGAAGGAGTTGGATATCACATTTCATGTTAGAGGTAGGATCTCAGGTTTGGTATTAGAGGCATTGAGATATCACATCTCATGCTATCAGAAGGGTATCAGGATTGGAATGGGAAGGAGTTGGATATCACATCTCATGCTAAAGATAGGGTCTCAGGTTCGGAAGGGGAAGGATTTGGATATCACATCTCATGTTATAGGAAGGATCTCAGGTTTGGTATTAGAAGCATTGAGATATCACATCTCATGCTATCGGAAGGATCTCAGGTTTGGTATTAGAAGCATTGAGATATCACATCTCATGCTATAGGAAGGGTCTCAGGATTGGAATGGGAAGGAGTTGGATATCACATCTCATGTTATAGGAAGGATCTCAGGTTTGGTATTAGAAGCATTGAGATATCACATCTCCTGCTATAGGACTGGTCTCAGGATTGGAATGGGAAGGAGTTGGATATCACATCTCATGCTAAAGGAAGGGTCTCAGTGTTGCTAGAAGCATTGAGATTTCACATATCATGCTATAGGAAGGGTCTCAGGACTGGAATGGGAAGGAGTTGGATATCACATCTCATGCTATAGGAAGGGTCTCAGGTTTGGTATAAGCATTGAGATATCACATCTCTGCTATCGGAAGGGTCTCAGGATTGGAATGGGAAGGACTTAGATATCACATCTCATGCTATAGGGAGGGTCTCAGTATTGATATTAGAAGCATTGAGATATCACATCTCAAGCTATCGGAAGGGTCTCAGGATTGGAATGGGAAGGAGTTGGATATCACATCTCATGCTATAGGAAGGGTCTTAGGTTAGGAAGGGGAAGGAGTTGGATATCACATTTCATGTTAGAGGAAGGATCTCAGGTTTGGTATTAGAGGCCTTGAGATATCACATCTCATGCTATAGGAAGGGTCTCAGGATTGGAATGGGAAGGAGTTGGATATCACATCTCAAGCTATAGGAAGGGTCTCAGGTTTGGTATAAGCATTGAGATATCACATCTCATGCTATAGGAAGGGTCTCAGGATTGGAATGGGAAGGAGTTGGATATCACATCTCATGTTATAGGAAAGATCTCAGGTTTGGTATTAGAAGCATTGAGACATCACATCTCATGTTATAGGAAGGGTCTTAGGATTGGAATGGGAAGAAGTTGGATATCACATCTCATGCTATAGGAAGGGTCTCAGGTTTGGTATAAGCATTGAGATATCACATCTCATGCTATAGGAAGGGTCTCAGGATTGGAATGGGAAGGAGTTGTATATGACATCTCATGCCATAGGAAGGGTCTCAGGTTTGGTATACGCATTGAGATATCACATCACATGCTATAGGAAGGGTCTCAGGATTGGAATGGGAAGGACTTGAATATCACATCTCATGCTATAGGCAGGGTCTCAGGTTTGGAAAGGGAAGGAGATGGATATCACATTTCATGTTAGAGGTAGGATCTCAGGTTTGGTATTAGAGGCATTGAGATATCACATCTCATGCTATCAGAAGGGTCTCAGGATTGGAATGGGAAGGAGTTGTATATCACATCTCATGCTAAAGGGAGGGTCTCAGGTTTGGAAGGGGAAGGATTTGGAAATCACATCTCATGTTATAGGAAGGATCTCAGGTTTGGTATTAAAAGCATTGAGATATCACATCTCATGCTATCGGAAGTATCTCAGGTTTGGTATTAGAGGCATTGAGATATCACATCTCATGCTATCATAAGGGTCTCAGGATTGGAATGGGAAGGAGTTGGATATCACATCTCATGTTATAGGAAGGATCTCAGGTTTGGTATTAGAAGCATTGAGATATCACATCTCATGCTATAGGAAGGGTCTCAGGATTGGAATGGGAAGGAGTTGGATATCACATCTTATGCTATAGGAAGGGTCTCAGATTTGGTATAAGCATTGAGATATCACATCTCATGCTATAGGAAGGGTCTCAGGATTGGAATGGGAAGGAGTTGGATATCACATCTCATGTTATAGGAAGAGTCTCAGGTTTGGTATAAGCATTGAGATATCACATCTCTGCTATCGGAGGTGTCTCAGGATTGGGATGGGACGGAATTGGATATCACATCTCATGCTATATGAAGGGTCTCAGGTTTGGTATAAGCATTGAGATATCACATCTCATGCTATAGGAAGGGTCTCAGGATTGGAATGGGAAGGAGTTGTATATGACATCTCATGCCGTAGGAAGGGTCTCAGGTTTGGTATAAGCATTGAGATATCACATCTCTGCTATCGTAAGGGTCTCAGGATTGGAATGGGAAGGAGTTGGATATCCCATCTCATGTTATAGGAAGAGTCTCAGGTTTGGTATTAGAAGCATTGAGATATCACATCTCAGGCTATAGGAAGGGTCTCAGGATTGGAATGGGAAGGAGTTGGATATCACATCTCATGCTATAGGAAGGGTCTCAGGTTTGGTATAAGCATTGAGATATCACATCTCATGCTATAGGAAGGGTCTCAGGATTGGAATGGGAAGGAGTTGGATATCACATCTCATGTTATAGGAAGGATCTCAGGTTTGGTATTAGAAGCATTGAGACATCACATCTCATGCTATAGGAAGGGTCTCAGGATTGGAATGGGAAGGAGTTGTATATAACATCTCATGCCGTAGGAAGGGTCTCAGGTTTGGTATAAGCATTGAGATATCACATCTCTGCTATCGGAAGGGTCTCAGGATTGGAATGGGAAGGAGTTGGATATCCCATCTCATGTTATAGGAAGGGTCTCATGATTGGAATGGGAAGGACTTGGATATCACATCTCATGCTATAGGAAGGCTCTCAGGTTTGGAAGGGGAAAGAGTTGGATATCACATTTCATGTTAGAGGTAGGATCTCAGGTTTGGTATTAGAGGCATTGAGATATCACATCTCATGCTATCAGAAGGGTCTCAGGATTGGAATGGGAAGGAGTTGGATAGGATATCACATCTCATGCTAAAGGGAGGGTCTCAGGTTTGGAAGGGGAAGGATTTGGATATCACATCTCATGTTATAGGAAGGATCTCAGGTTTGGTATTAGAAGCATTGAGATATCACATCTCATGCTATCAGAAGGGTCTCAGGATAGGAATGGGAAGGAGTTGGATATCACATCTCATGCTAAAGGGAGGGTCTCAGGTTTGGAAGGGGAAGGATTTGGATATCACATCTCATGTTATCGGAAGGATCTCAGGTTTGGTATTAGAAGTATTGAGATATCACATCTCATGCTATAGGAAGGGTCTCAGGATTGGAATGGGAACGAGTTGGATATCACATCTCATGCTAAAGGAAGGGTCTCAGGTTTGGTAGAAGCATTGAGATATCACATCTCATGCTATAGGAAGGGTCTCAGGATTGGAATGGGAAGGACTTAGATATCACATATCATGCTATAGGGAGGGTCTCAGTTTTGATATTAGAAGCATTGAGATATCACATCTCATGCTATCGGAAGTGTCTCAGGATTGGAATGGGAAGGAGCTGGAAATCACATCTCATGCTAAAGGAAGGGTCTCAGGTTTGGAACGGGAAGGAGTTGGATATCACATCTCATGTTATAGGAAGGGTCTCAGGTTGGTATAAGCATTGAGATATCACATCTCTGCTATCGGAAGTGTCTCAGGATTGGAATGGGAAGGAGTTGGATATCCCATCTCATGTTATAGGACGGGTCTCAGGTTTGTTATTAGAATCATTGAGATATCATATTGCATGCTGTAGGAAGGGTCTAAGGATTGGAATGGGAAGGACTTGGATATCACATCTCATGCTATAGATAGGCTCTCAGGTTTGGAAAGGGAAGGAGTTGGATATCACATTTCATGTTAGAGGAAGGATCTCAGGTTTGGTATTAGAGGCATTGAGATATCACATCTCATGCTATAGGAAGGGTCTCAGGTTGGAATTGGAAGGAGTTGGATATCACATCTCATGTTATAGGAAGGGTCTCAGGATTGGAATGGGAAGGACTTGGATATCACATCTCATGCTACAGGAAGGCTCTCAGGTTTGGAAGGGGAAAGAGTTGGATATCACATTTCATGTTAGAGGTAGGATCTCAGGTTTGGTATTAGAGGCAATGAGATATCACATCTCATGCTATCAGAAGAGTCTCAGGATTGGAATGGGAAGGAGTTGGATATCACATCTCATGCTAAAGGGAGGGTCTCAGGTTTGGAAGGGGAAGGATTTGGATATCACATCTCATGTTATAGGAAGGATCTCAGGTTTGGTATTAGAAGCATTGAGATATCACATCTCATGCTATCGGAAGAATCTAAGATTTGGTATTAGAGGCATTGAGATATCACATCTCATGCTATAATAAGGGTCTCAGGATTGGAATGGGAAGGAGTTGGATATCACATCTCATGCTATAGGAAGGATCCCAGGTTTGGAACGGGAAGGAGTTGGATATCACATCTCATGTTATAGGAAGATTCTCAGATTTGGTATAAGCATTGAGATATCACATCTCTGCAATCGGAAGTGTCTCAGGATTGGGATGGGAAGGAGTTGGATATCACATCTCATGCTATAGGAAGGGTCTCAGGTTTGGAACGGGAAGGAGTTGGATATCCCATCTTATGTTATAGGACTGGTCTCAGGTTTGGTATTAGAAGCATTGAGATATCACATCACATGCTGTAGGAAGGGTCTCAGGTTTGGAATGGGAAGGAATTGGATATCACATCTCATGTTATAGGAAGGGTCTCAGGTTTGGTATAAGCATTGAGATATCACATCTCTGCTATCGGAAGTGTCTCAGGATTGGAATGGGAAGGAGTTGGATATCACATCTCATGTTATAGGACGGGTCTCAGGTTTGTTATTAGAATCATTGAGATATCATATTGCATGCTGTAGGAAGGGTCTAAGGATTGGAATGGGAAGGACTTGGATATCACATCTCATGCTATAGGTAGGCTCTCAGGTTTGGAAAGGGAAGGAGTTGGATATCACATTTCATGTTAGAGGAAGGATCTCAGGTTTGGTATTAGAGCCATTGGATATCACATCTCATGCTATAGGAAGGGTCTCAGGATTGGAATGGGAAGGAGTTGGATATCACATCTCATGCTATAGGAAGGGTTTTAGGTTTGGTATACGCATTGAGATATCACATCTCATGCTATAGGAAGGGTCTCAGGATTGGAATGGGAAGGATCTGTATATGACATCTCATGCCATAGGAAGGGTCTCAGGTTTGGTATAAGCATTGAGATATCACATCTCTGCTTTCGGAAGGGTCTCAGGATTGGAATGGGAAGGAGTTGGATATCCCATCTCATGTTATAGGAAGAGTCTCAGGTTTGGTATTAGAAGCATTGAGATATCACATCTCATGCTATAGGAAGTGTCTCAGGATTGGAATGGGAAGGAGTTGGATATCACATCTCATGCTATAGGAAGGGTCTCAGGTTTGGTATAAGCATTGAGATATCACATCTCTGCTATCGGAAGGGTCTCAGGATTGGAATGGGAAGGAGTTGGATATTCCCATCTCATGTTATAGGAAGGGTCTATCAGGTCTTAGCATGAGACTCTTCCTATAACATGAGATGTGATATCCAACTCCTTCCCATTCCAATCCTGAGACCCTTCCGATAGCTTGAGATGTGATATCTCAATGCTTCTAATATCAATACTGAGACCCTCCCTATAGCATGAGATGTGATATCTAAGTCCTTCCCATTCCAATCCTGAGACCCTTCCGATAGCAGAGATGTGATATCTCAATGCTTATACCAAACCTGAGACCCTTCCTATAGCATGAGATGTGATATCCAACTCCTTCCCATTCCAATCCTGAGACCCTTCCTATAGCATGATATGTGAAATCTCAATGCTTCTACCAAAACTGAGACCCTTCCTTTAGCATGAGATGTGATATCCAACTCCTTCCCATTCCAATCCTGAGACCAGTCCTATAGCATGAGATGTGATATCTCAATGTTTCTAATACCAAACCTGAGATCCTTCCTATAACATGAGATGTGATATCCAACTCCTTCCCATTCCAATCCTGAGACCCTTCCTATAGCATGAGATGTGATATCTCAATGCTTCTAATACCAACCCTGAGATCCTTCCGATAGCATGAGATGTGATATCTCAATGCTTCTAATACCAAACCTGAGATCCTTCCTATAACATGAGATGTGATATCCAAATCCTTCCCCTTCCGAACCTGAGACCCTCCCTTTAGCATGAGATGTGATATCCACTCCTTCCCATTCCAATCCTGATACCCTTCTGATAGCATGAGATGTGATATCTCAATGCCTCTAATACCAAACCTGAGATCCTACCTCTAACATGAAATGTGATATCCAACTCCTTCCCTTTCCAAACCTGAGAGCCTTCCTACAGCATGAGATGTTATATCCAAGTCCTTCCCATTCCAATCCTGAGACCCTTCCTATAACATGAGATGTCATATCCAACTCCTTCCCATTCCAACCTGAGACCCTTCCTATAGCATGAGATGGGATATCCAACTACTTCCAAATCCAATCCTGATACCCTTCCGATAGCATGAGATGTGATATCCCAATGCTTCTACAAAACCTGAGACCCATACCATGGCATGAGATGTGATATCAAACTCCCGTCCTATACCATGAGACTTGATATCTCAATGCTTCTAATACCAAACCTGAGACCGGTCCAATAACATGAGATGTGATATCCAAATCCTTCCCCTTCCAAACCTTAGACCCTTCCTTTATCATGAGATGTGATATCCAAGTCCTTCCCATTCCATTCCTGAGACCCTTCCTATTGCATGAGATGTGATATCTCAATGCTTCTAATACCAAACCTGAGACCCTTCCTATAACATGAATTCTGATATCCAAGTCCTTCCCATTCCAATCCTGAGACCCTTCCAATAGCAGAGATGTGATATCTCAATGCTTCTAACATCAAACCTGAGACCTGTCCTATAACATGAGATGGGATATCCAACTCCTTCCCGTTCCAAACCTGATACCCTTCCTATAGCATGAGATGTGATATCCAATTCCTTCCCATCCCAATCCTGAGACACCTCCGATAGCAGAGATGTGATATCTCAATGCTTATACCAAACCTGAGACTCTTCCTATAACATGAGATGTGATATCTAACTCCTTCCCGTTCCAAACCTGAGACCCTTCCTATAGCATGAGATGTGATATCCAACTCCTTCCCATTCCAATCCTGAGACCCTTCCTATAACATGAGATGTGATATCTCAATGCTTATACCAAATCTGAGACCCTTCCTATAGCATAAGATGTGATATCCAACTCCTTCCCATTCCAATCCTGAGACCCTTCCTATAGCATGAGATGTGATATCTCAATGCTTCTAATACCAAACCTGAGATCCTTCCTATAACATGAGATGTGATATCCAACTCCTTCCCATTCCAATCCTGAGACCCTTATGATAGCATGAGATGTGACATCTCAATGCCTCTAATACCAAACCTGAGATACTTCCGATAGCATGAGATGTGATATCTCAATGCTTTTAATACCAAACCTGAGATCCTTCCTATAACATGAGATGTGATTTCCAAATCCTTCCCCTTCCAAACCTGAGACCCTCCCTTTAGCATGAGATGTGATATACAACTCCTTCCCATTCCAATCCTGAGACCCTTCTGATAGCATGAGATGTGATATCTCAATGCCTCTAATACCAAACCTGAGATCCTACCTCTAACATGAAATGTGATATCCATCTCCTTCCCTTTCCAAACCTGAGACCCTGCCTATAGCATGAGATGTGATATTCAAGTCCTTCCCATTCCAATCCTGAGACCCTTCCTATAGCATGTGATGTGATATCTCAATGCGTATACCAAACCTGAGACCCTTCCTATGGCATGAGATGTCATATACAACTCCTTCCCATTCCAATCCTGAGACCCTTCCTATAGCATGAGATGTGATATCTCAATGCTTATACCAAACCTGAGACCCTTCCTATAGCATGAGATGTGATATCCAACTTCTTCCCATTCCAATCCTAAGACCCTTCCTATAACATGAGATGTGATGTCTCAATGCTTCTAATACCAAACCTGAGATCTTTCCTATAACATGAGATGTGATATCCAACTCCTTCCCATTCCAATCCTGAGACCCTTCCTATAGCATGAGATGTGATATCCAACTTCTTCCCATTCCAATCCTAAGACCCTTCCTATAACATGAGATGTGATGTCTCAATGCTTCTAATACCAAACCTGAGATCCTTCCTCTAACATGAAATGTGATATCCAACTCCTTCCCCTTCCTAACCTGAGACCCTTCCTATAGCATGAGATGTGATATCCAACTCCTTCCCATTCCAATCCTGAGACCCTTCCGATAGCTTGAGATGTGATATCTCAATGCTTATACCAAACCTGAGACCCTTCCTACGGCATGAGATGTTATATACAACTCCTTCCCATTCCAATCCTGAGACCCTTCCTATAGCATGAGATGTGATGTCTCAATGCTTCTAATACCAAACCTGAGACCCTTCCTATAACATGAGATGTGATATCCAATTCCTTCCCATTCCAAACCTGAGACCCTTCCTATTAGATGAGATGTGATATCCAACTCTTTCCCATTCCAACCCTGAGACCCTTCCTATACCATGAGATGTGATATCTCAATGCTTCTAATACCAAACCTGGGTCCCGTCCTATAACATGAGATATGATATACAAATCCTTCCCCTTCCAAACCTGAGACCCTTCCTTTAGCATGAGATGTGATATCCAAATACTTCCCATTCCAATCCTAAAACCCTTCCTATAGCATGAGATGTGATATCTCAATGTTTCTAATAAAAAACCTGAGACCCTTCCTATAGCAAGAGATGCGATATCCAAATCCTTCCCATTCCAATCCTGAGACCCTTCCTATAACATGAGATGTGATATCCAACTCCTTCCCATTCCAACCTGAGACCCTTCCTATAGCATGAGAAGGGATATCCAACTCCTTCCCAATCCAATCCTGAGACCCTCCCTATAACAAGAGATGTCATATCCAACTCCTTCCCATTCCAAACCTGAGACCCTTCCTTTAGCATGAGATGTAATATCCAAATCCTTCACATTCCAATCCGGAGACCCTTCCTATAGCATGAGATGTGATATCTCAATGCTTCTAATACCAAACATGAGATCCTTCCTATAACATGAGATGTGATATCCAACTCCTTCCCATTCCAAACCTGAGACCCTTCCGATAGCATGAGATGTGATATCTCAATGCTTCAAAAACCAAACATGAGAACCATCCTATAACATGAGATGTGAAATCCAAATCCTTCCCTTCCCAAACCTGAGACTCTTCCTATAGCATGAGATGTGATATCTCAATGCTTCTACCAAACCTGAAACCCTTCCTATAGCTTGAGATGTGATATCCAACTCCTTCCCATTCCAATCCTGAGACACTTCCTATAGCATGAGATGTGATATCACAATGCTTCTAATACCAAACCTGAGACCCGTCCTATAACATGAGATGTGATATCCAAATCCTTCCCCTTCCAAACCTTAGACCCTTCCTTTATCATGAGATGTGATATCCAAGTCCTTCCCATTCCATTCCTGAGACCCTTCCTATAGCATGAGATGTGATATCTCAATGCTTCTAATACCAGACCTGAGACCCTCCCTTTAGCATGAGATGTGATATCCAACTCCTTCCCATTCCAATCCTGATACCCTTCTGATAGCATGAGATGTGATATCTCAATGCCTCTAATACCAAACCTGAGATCCTACCTCTAACATGAAATGTGATATCCAACACCTTCCCTTTCCAAACCTGAGAGCCTTCCTACAGCATGAGATGTGATATCCAAGTCCTTCCCATTACAATCCTGAGACCCTTCCTATAACATGAGATGTCATATCCAACTCCTTCCCATTCCAACCTGAGACCCTTCCTATAGCATGAGATGGGATATCCAACTCCTTCCAAATCCAATCCTGATACCCTTCCGATAGCATGAGATGTGATATCCCAATGCTTCTACAAAACCTGAGACCCATACCATGGCATGAGATGTGATATCAAACTCCCGTCCTATACCATGAGACTTGATATCTCAATGCTTCTAATACCAAACCTGAGACCGGTCCAATAACGTGAGATGTGATATCCAAATCCTTCCCCTTCCAAACCTTAGACCCTTCCTTTATCATGAGATGTGATATCCAAGTCCTTCCCATTCCATTCCTGAGACCCTTCCTATAGCATGAGATGTGATATCTCAATGCTTCTAATACCAAACCTGAGACCCTTCCTATAACATGAGATGTGATATCCAAGTCCTTCCCATTTCAATCCTGAGACCCTTCCTATAGCATGAGATGTGATATCTCAATGCTTCTAATACCAAACCTGAGACCCTTCCTATAACATGAATTCTGATATCCAAGTCCTTCCCATTCCAATCCTGAGACCCTTCCAATAGCAGAGATGTGATATCTCAATGCTTCTAATATCAAACCTGAGACCTGTCCTATAACATGAGATGGGATATCCAACTCCTTCCCGTTCCAAACCTGATACCCTTCCTATAGCATGAGATGTGATATCCAATTCCTTCCCATCCCAATCCTGAGACACCTCCGATAGCAGAGATGTGATATCTCAATGCTTATACCAAACCTGAGACTCTTCCTATAACATGAGATGTGATATCCAACTCCTTCCCATTCCAATCCTGAGACCCTTCCTATAGCATGAGATGTGATATCTCAATGCTTATACCAAATCTGAGACCCTTCCTATAGCATAAGATGTGATATCCAAATCCTTCCCATTCCAATCCTGAGACCCTTCCTATAGCATGAGATGTGATATCTCAATGCTTCTAATACCAAACCTGAGATCCTTCCTATAACATGAGATGTGATATCCAACTCCTTCCCATTCCAATCCTGAGACCCTTATGATAGCATGAGATGTGATATCTCAATGCCTCTAATACCAAACCTGAGATACTTCCGATAGCATGAGATGTGATATCTCAATGCTTTTAATACCAAACCTGAGATCCTTCCTATAACATGAGATGTGATTTCCAAATCCTTCCCCTTCCAAACCTGAGACCCTCCCTTTAGCATGAGATGTGATATACAACTCCTTCCCATTCCAATCCTGAGACCCTTCTGATAGCATGAGATGTGATATCTCAATGCCTCTAATACCAAACCTGAGATCCTACCTCTAACATGAAATGTGATATCCATCTCCTTCTCTTTCCAAACCTGAGACCCTGCCTATAGCATGAGATGTGATATTCAAGTCCTTCCCATTCCAATCCTGAGACCCTTCCTATAGCATGTGATGTGATATCTCAATGCGTATACCAAACCTGAGACCCTTCCTATGGCATGAGATGTCATATACAACTCCTTCCCATTCCAATCCTGAGACCCTTCCTATAGCATGAGATGTGATATCTCAATGCTTATACCAAACCTGAGACCCTTCCTATAGCATGAGATGTGATATCCAACTTCTTCCCATTCCAATCCTAAGACCCTTCCTATAACATGAGATGTGATGTCTCAATGCTTCTAATACCAAACCTGAGATCTTTCCTATAACATGAGATGTGATATCCAACTCCTTCCCATTCCAATCCTGAGACCCTTCCTATAGCATGAGATGTGATATCTCAATGCTTATACCAAACCTGAGACCCTTCCTATAGCTTGAGATGTGATATCCAACTCCTTCCCATTCCAATCCTGAGACCCTTCCTATAGCATGAGATGTGATATCTCAAGGCCTCTAATACCAAACCTGAGATCCTTCCTCTAACATAAAATGTGATATCCAACTCCTTCCCCTTCCTAACCTGAGCCCCTTCCTATAGCATGAGATGTGATATCCAACTCCTTCCCATTCCAATCCTGAGACCCTTCCGATAGCTTGAGATGTGATATCTCAATGCTTCTAATATCAATACTGAGACCCTCCCTATAGCATGAGATGTGATATCTAAGTCCTTCCCATTCCAATCCTGAGACCCTTCCGATAGCAGAGATGTGATATCTCAATGCTTATACCAAACCTGAGACCCTTCCTATAGCATGAGATGTGATATCCAACTCCTTCCCATTCCAGTCCTGAGACCCTTCCTATAGCATGATATGTGAAATCTCAATGCTTCTTGCAAAACTGAGACCCTTCCTTTAGCATGAGATGTGATATCCAACTCCTTCCCATTCCAATCTTGAGACCAGTCCTATAGCATGAGATGTGATATCTCAATGCTTCTAATACCAAACCTGAGATCCTTCCGATAGCATGAGATGTGATATCTCAATGCTTCTAATACCAAACCTGAGATCCTTCCTATAACATGAGATGTGATATCCAAATCCTTCCCCTTCCGAACCTGAGACCCTATCTTTAGCATGAGATGTGATATCCAACTCCTTCCCATTCCAATCCTGATACCCTTCTGATAGCATGAGATGTGATATCTCAATGCCTCTAATACCAAACCTGAGATCCTACCTCTAACATGAAATGTGATATCCAACTCCTTCCCTTTCCAAACCTGAGAGCCTTCCTACAGCATGAGATGTGATATCCAAGTCCTTCCCATTCCAATCCTGAGACCCTTCCTATAACATGAGATGTCATATCCAACTCCTTCCCATTCCAACCTGAGACCCTTCCTATAGCATGAGATGGGATATCCAACTCCTTCTTATGCCAAACCTGAGACCCTTCCTATGGCATGATATGTGATATTTAACTCCTTGCCATTCCAAACCTGAGACCCTTCCTATTGGATGAGATGTGATATCCAACTCCTTCCCATTCCAACCCTGAGACCCTTCCGATAGCAGAGATGTGATATCTCAACGCTTCTACCAAACCTGAGACCCTTCCTATAACATGAGATGTGATATCCAATTCCTTTCCATTCCAAACCTGAGACCCTTCCTATTGGATGAGATGTGATATCCAACTCCTTCCCATTCCAACCCTGAGACCCTTCCTATACCATGAGATGTGATATCTCAATGCTTCTAATACCAAACCTGGGTCCCGTCCTATAACATGAGATATGATATCCAAATCCTTCCCCTTCCAAACCTGAGACCCTTCCTTTAGCATGAGATGTGATATCCAAATACTTCCCATTCCAATCCTAAAACCCTTCCTATAGCATGAGATGTGATATCTCAATGTTTCTAATAAAAAACCTGAGACCCTTCCTATAGCAAGAGATGCGATATCCAAATCCTTCACATTCCAATCCTGAGACCCTTCCTATAACATGAGATGTGATATCCAACTCCTTCCCATTCCAACCTGAGACCCTTCCTATAGCATGAGAAGGGATATCCAACTCCTTCCCAATCCAATCCTGAGACCCTTCCGATAGCAGAGATGTGATATCTCAATGCTTATACCAAACCTGAGACATTTCCTATGGCATGAGATGTGATATCCAACTCCTTGCCATTCAAATCCTAAGACCCTCCCTATAACAAGAGATGTCATATCCAACTCCTTCCCATTCCAAACCTGAGACCCTTCCTTTAGCATGAGATGTAATATCCAAATCCTTCACATTCCAATCCGGAGACCCTTCCTATAGCATGAGATGTGATATCTCAATGCTTCTAATACCAAACATGAGATCCTTCCTATAGCATGAGATGTGATATCTCAATGCTTCTACCAAACCTGAAACACTTCCTATAGCATGAGATGTGATATCCAACTCCTTCCCATTCCAATCCTGAGACACTTCCTATAGCATGAGATGTGATATCACAATGCTTCTAATACCAAACCTGAGACCCGTCCTATAACATGAGATGTGATATCCAAATCCTTCCCCTTCCAAACCTTAGACCCTTCCTTTATCATGAGATGTGATATCCAAGTCCTTCCCATTCCATTCCTGAGACCCTTCCTATAGCATGAGATGTGATATCTCAATGCTTCTAATACCAAACCTGAGACCCTTCCTATAACATGAGATGTGATATCCAAGTCCTTCCCATTCCAATCCTGAGACCCTTCCTATAGCATGAGATGTGATATCCTAGTCCTTCCCATTCCAATCCTGAGACCCTTCCGATAGCAGAGATGTGATATCTCAATGCTTATACCAAACCTGAGACCCTTCCTATGGCATGAGATGTCATATACAACTCCTTCCCATTCCAATCCTGAGACCCTTCCTATAGCATGATATGTGATATCTCAATGCTTATACCAAACCTGAGACCCTTCCTATAGCATGAGATGTGATATCCAACTCCTTCCCATTCCAATCCTGATACCCTTCCTATAACATGAGATGTGATGTCTCAATGCTTCTAATACCAAACATGAGATCCTTCCTATGGCATGAGATGTCATATAAAACTCCTTCCCATTCCATTCCTGAGACCCTTCCTATAGCATGAGATATGATATCCAACTCCTTCCCATTCCAATCCTGAGACCCTTCCTATAGCATGAGATGTGATATCTCAATGCTTCTAATAACAAACCTGAGATCCTTCCTATAACATGAGATGTGATATCCAAATCCTTCCCCTTCCAAACCAGAGACCCTCCCTTTAGCATGAGATGTGATATCCAACTCCTTCCCATTCCAATCCTGAGACTGTTCTGATAGCATGAGATGTGATATCTCAATGCTTCTAATACCAAACCTGAGATCCTTCCGATAGCATGAGATGTGATATTTCAATTCTTCTAATACCAAACCTGAGATCCTTCCTATAACACGAGATGTGATATTCAAATCGTTCCCCTTCCAAACCTGAGACCCTCCCTTTAGCATGAGATGTGATATCCAACTCCTTCCCATTCCAATCCTGAGACCCTTCCTATAACATGAGATGTGATATCCAACTCCTTCCCATTCCAATCCTGAGACCCTTCCTATAGCATGAGATGTGATGTCTCAATGCTTCTAATACCAAATCTGAGATCCTTCCTATAACATGAGATGTGATATCCAACTCCTTCCATTCCAATCCTGAGACCCTTCCTATAGCATGGGATGTGATATTTCAATGCTTATACCAAACCTGAGACCCTTCCTATAGCATGAGATGTGATATCCAAATCCTTCCCATTCCAATCGTGAGACCCTTCCTATAGCATGAGATGTGATATCTCAATGCCTCTAATACCAAACCTGAGATCCTTCCTCTAACATGAAATGTGATATCCAAATCCTTCCCTTTCCAAACCTGAGAGCCTACCTATATTATGAGATGTGATATCCAACTCCTTCCCATTCCAATCCTGAGACCCTTCCTATAGCATGAGATGTGATATCTCAATGCTTATACCAAACCTGAGACCCTTCCTATATCATGAGATGTGATATCCAAATCCTTCCCATTCCAATCCTGAGACCCTTCCTATAGCATGAGATGTGATATCTCAATGCCTCTAATACCAAACCTGAGATCCTTCCTTGAACATGAAATGTGATATCCCACTCCTTCCCTTTCCAAACTTGAGAGTCTACCTATAGCATGAGATGTGATATCCAAGTCCTTCCCATTCCAATCCTTAGACACTTCCTACAACATGAGATGTGATATCTCAATGATTCTATTACCAAACCTGAGACCCGTCCTATAACATGAGATGGGATATCCAACTCCTTCCCATTTCAATCCTGAGAAACTTCCGATAGCAGAGATGTGATATCTCAATGCTTAGACCAAACCTGAGACCCTTCCTATAACATGAGATGTGATATCCAACTCCTTCCCGTTCCAAACCTGAGACCCTTTCTATAGCAAGAATCTAATATCCAACTCCTTCCCATTCCAATCCTGAGACCATTCCTATAGCATGAGATGTGATATCTCAATGCTTCTAATACCAAACCTGAGATCCTTCCTATAACATGAGATGTGATATCCAAATCCTTCCCCTTCCAAACCAGAGACCCTCCCTTTAGCATGAGATGTGATATCCAACTCCTTCCCATTCCAATCCTGAGACATTTCTGATAGCATGAGATGTGATATCTCAATGCCTCTAATACCAAACCTGAGATCCTACCTCTAACATGAAATGTGATATCCAACTCCTTCCCCTTGCAAACCTGAGAGCCTTCCTATAGCATGAGATGTGATATCGAAGTATTTCCCATTCCAATCCTGAGACCCTTCCTATAACATGAGATGTGATATCCAACTCCTTCCCATTCCAACCTGAGACCCTTCTGATAGCATGAGATGTGATATTCAATGCCTCTAATACCAAACCTGAGATCCTACCTCTAACATGAAATGTGATATCCAACTCCTTCCCTTTCCAAACGTGAGAGCCTCCTTATAGCATGAGATGGGATATTCAAGTCCTTCCCATTCCAATCCTGAGACCCTTCCTATAGCATGAGATGTGATATCTCAATGCTTCTAATACCAAACCTGAGACCCTTCCTATAACATAAGATGGGATATCCAACTCCTTCCCATTCCAATCCTGAGACCCTTCCGATAGCAGAGATGTGATATCTCAATGCTGATACCAAACCTGAGACCCTTCCTATGGCATGAGATGTCATATACAACTCCTTCCCATTCCAATCCTGAGACCCTTCCTATAGCATGAGATGTGATATCTCAATGCTTATACCAAACCTGAGACCCTTCCTATAGCATGAGATGTGATATCCAACTCCTTCCCATTCCAATCCTGAGACCCTTCCTATAACATGAGATGTGATATCCAACTCCTTCCCATTCCAATCCTGAGACCCTTCCTATAGCATGAGATGGGATATCCAACTCCTTCCCATTTCAATCCTGAGAAACTTCCGATAGCAGAGATGTGATATCTCAATGCTTGGACCAAACCTGAGACCCTTCCTATAACATGAGATGTGATATCCAACTCCTTCCCGTTCCAAACCTGAGACCCTTTCTATAGCAAGAATCTAATATCCAACTCCTTCCCATTCCAATCCTGAGACCATTCCTATAGCATGAGATGTGATATCTCAATGCTTCTAATACCAAACCTGAGATCCTTCCTATAACATGAGATGTGATATCCAAATCCTTCCCCTTCCAAACCAGAGACCCTCCCTTTAGCATGAGATGTGATATCCAACTCCTTCCCATTCCAATCCTGAGACATTTCTGATAGCATGAGATGTGATATCTCAATGCCTCTAATACCAAACCTGAGATCCTACCTCTAACATGAAATGTGATATCCAACTCCTTCCCCTTGCAAACCTGAGAGCCTTCCTATAGCATGAGATGTGATATCGAAGTATTTCCCATTCCAATCCTGAGACCCTTCCTATAACATGAGATGTGATATCCAACTCCTTCCCATTCCAACCTGAGACCCTTCTGATAGCATGAGATGTGATATTCAATGCCTCTAATACCAAACCTGAGATCCTACCTCTAACATGAAATGTGATATCCAACTCCTTCCCTTTCCAAACGTGAGAGCCTCCCTATAGCATGAGATGGGATATTCAAGTCCTTCCCATTCCAATCCTGAGACCCTTCCTATAGCATGAGATGTGATATCTCAATGCTTCTAATACCAAACCTGAAACCCTTCCTATAACATAAGATGGGATATCCAACTCCTTCCCATTCCAATCCTGAGACCCTTCCGATAGCAGAGATGTGATATCTCAATGCTGATACCAAACCTGAGACCCTTCCTATGGCATGAGATGTCATATACAACTCCTTCCCATTCCAATCCTGAGACCCTTCCTATAGCATGAGATGTGATATCTCAATGCTTATACCAAACCTGAGACCCTTCCTATAGCATGAGATGTGATATCCAACTCCTTCCCATTCCAATCCTGAGACCCTTCCTATAACATGAGATGTGATATCCAACTCCTTCCCATTCCAATCCTGAGACCCTTCCTATAGGATGAGATGTGATATCCAAATCCTTCCCATTCCAATCGTGAGACCCTTCCTATAGCATGAGATGTGATATCCAAAACCTTACCTTTCCAAAACTGAGAGCCTACCTATAGCATGAAATGTGATATCCAACTCCTTCCCATTCCAATCCTGAGACCCTTCCTATAGCATGAGATGTGATATCTCAATGCTTATACCAAACCTGAGACCCTTCCTATAGCATGAGATGTGATATCCAAATCCTTCCCATTCCAATCCTGAGACCCTTCCTATAGCATGAGATGTGATATCCAAATCCTTCCCCTTCCAAACCTGAGACCCTCCCTTTAGCATGAGATGTGATATCCAACTCCTTCCCATTCCAATCCTGAGACCCTTCTGATAGCATGAGATGTTATATCTCAATGCCTCTAATACCAAACCTGAGATCCTACCTCTAACATGAAATGTGATATCCAACTCCTTCCCCTTCTAAACCTGGGAGCCTTCCTATAACATGAGATGTGATATCGAAGTGCTTCCCATTCCAATCCAGAGACCCTTCCTATAACATGAGATGTGATATCCAACTCCTTCCCATTCCAATCCTGAGACCCTTCCTATAGCATGAGATGTGATGTCTCAATGCTTCTAATACCAAATCTGAGATCCTTCCTATAACATGAGATGTGATATCCAACTCCTTCCCATTGCAATCTTGAGACCGTTTCTATAGCATGAGATGTGATATCTCAATGCTTATACCAAACCTAAAACCCTTCCTATAGCATGAGATGTGATATCCAAATCCTTCCCATTCCAATCGTGAGACCCTTCCTATAGCATGAGATGTGATATCTCAATGCCTCTAATACCAAACCTGAGATCCTACCTCTAAAATGAAATTTGATATGCAACTCCTTCCCCTTCCAAACCTGATAGCCTTCCTATAGCATGAGATGTGATATCCAAGTCCTTCCCATTCCAATCCTGATACCCTTCCTATAACATGAGATGTGATATCCATTTCCTTCCCATTCCAACCTGAGACCCTTCCTATAGCAAGAGATGGGATATCCAACTCCTTCCAAATCCAATCCTGATACCCTTCCGCTAGCATGAGATGTGATATCCCAATGCTTCTACAAAACCTGAGACCCATACCATGGCATGAGATGTGATATCAAACTCCTTCCCATTCCAATCCTGACACCCTTCCTATAGCTTGAGATGTGATATCCAACTCCTTCCCATTCCAATTCTGAGACCCGTCCTATACCATGGGACTTGATATCTCAATGCTTCTAATACCAAACCTGAGACCGGTCCTATAACATGAGATGTGATATCCAAATCCTTCCCCTTTGAAACCTTAGACCCTTCCTATATCATGAGATGTGATATCCAAGTCGTTCCCATTCCAATCCTGAGACCCTTCCTATAGCATGAGATGTGATATCTCAATGCTTCTAATACCAAACCTGAGACCCTTGCTATAACATGAGATGTGATATTCAAGTCCTTCCGATTCCAATCCTGAGACCCTTCCTATAGCATGAGATGTGATATCTCAATGCTTCTAATACCAAACCTGAGACCCTTCCTATAATGAGATGGGATATCCAACTCCTTCCCATTCCAATCCTGAGACCCTTCCGATAGCAGAGATGTGATATCTCAATGCTTATACCAAACCTGAGACCCTTCCTATGGCATGAGATGTCAAATACAACTCCTTCCGATTCCAATCCTGAGACCCTTCCTATAGCATGAGATGCGATATCTCAATGCTTCTAATAATAAACCTGAGATCCTTCCTATAACATGAGATGTGATATCCAACTCCTTCCCATTCCAAACCTGAGACCCTTTCGATTGCATGAGATGTGATATCAAACTCCTTCCCATTCCAATCCTGAGATAGCTTGAGATGTGATATCCAACTCCTTCCCATTCCAATCCTGAGACCCTTCCTATACCATGAGATGTGATATCTCAATGCTTCAAATACCAAACCTGACACCCGTCCTAAAACATGAGATGTGAGATCCAAATCCTTCCCCTTCCAAACCTGAGATCTTTCCTTTAGCATGAGATGTGATATCCAACTCCTTCCCATTCCAATCCTGAGACCCTTCCTATAGCATGATATGTGATATCACAATTTTTCTAATACCAAACCTGAGATCCTTCCTCTAACATGAGATGTGTATCCAACTCCTTCCCATTCCAAATCTGAGACCCTTCCTATAGCCTGAGATGTGATATCTTAATGCTTCTAAAACCAAACCTGAGAACCATCCAATAACATATGTGAAATCCAAATCCTTCCATTTCCAAACCTGAGACCCTTCCGATAGCATTACATGTGATATCTCAATGCTTCTAAAACCAAACATGAGAACCATCCTATAACATGAGATGTGAAATCCAAATCCTTCCCTTTCCAAACCTGAGACCCTCCCTATAGCATGGGATGTGATATCTAAGTCCTACCCATTCCTATCCTGAGACCCTTCCGATAGCAGAGATGTGATATCTCAATGCTTGGACCAAACCTGAGACCCTTCCTATGACATGAGATGTGATATCCAACTCCTTCCCATTCCAATCCTGAGACCCTTCCTATAGCATGAGATGTGATATCTCAATGCTTCTATCAAACCTGAGTCTCTTCTTTTAGCATGAGATGTGATATCCAACTCCTTCCCATTCCAATCCTGAGACCCTTCCTATAGCATGAGATGTGATATTTCAAAGCTTCTAATACCAAACCTGGGACCCGTCCTATAACATGAGATATGATATCCAAATCCTTCCCCTTCCAAACCTGAGACCCTTCCTTTAGCATGAGATGTGATATCCAAATCCTTCCCATTCCAATCCTGAAACCCTTCCTATAGCATGAGATGTGATATCTCAATGCCTCTAATACCAAACCTGAGATTCTTCCTATAACATGAGATGTGATATCCCAATGCTTCTAATACCAAACCTGAGACCCTCCCTTTAGCATGAGATGTGATATCCGACTCCTTCCCATTCCAATCCTGAGACCCTTCTGATAGCATGAGATGTGATATCTCAATGCCTCTAATACCAAACCAGAGATTCTTCCTATAACATGAGATGTGATATCTCAATGCTTCTAATACCAAACCTGAGACCCTCCCTTTAGCATGAGATGTGATATCCGACTCCTTCCCATTCCAATCCTGAGACCCTTCTGATAGCATGAGATGTGATATCTCAATGCTTCTAACACCAAACCTGAGACCCTTCCTATAACATAAAATGGGATATCCAACTCCTTCCCATTCCAATCCTGAGACCCTTCCGATAGCAGAGATGTGATATCTCAATGCTTATACCAAACCTGAGACCCTCCCTGTGGCATGAGATGTCATATCCAACTCCTTCCCATTCCAATCCTGAGACCCTTCTGATAGCATGAGATGTGATATCTCAATGCTTCTAACACCAAACCTGAGATCCTTCCTATAACATAAGATGGGATATCCAACTCCTTCCCATTCCAAAACCTGAGACCCTTCCTATAGCATGAGATGTGATATCTTAATGCTTCTAAAACCAAACCGGAGAACCATCCAATAACATATGTGAAATCCAAATCCTTCCCTTTCCAAACCTGAGACCCTTCCGATAGCATTAGATGTGATATCTCAATGCTTCTAAAACCAAACATGAGAACCATCCTATAACATGAGATGTGAAATCCAAATCCTTCCTTTCCAAACCTGAGACCCTTCCTATAGCTTGAGATGTGATATCAAACTCCTTCCCATTCCAATCCTGTGATAGCTTGAGATGTGATATCCAACTCCTTCCCATTCCAATCCTGAGACCCTTCCTATACCATGAGATGTGATATCTCAATGCTTCTAATACCAAACCTGAGACCCGTCCTAAAACATATGTGAAATCCAAATACTTCCCTTTCCAAACCTGAGACCCTTCCTATAGCATGAGATGTGATATCTCAATGCTTCTAATACCAAACCTGAGATCCTTCCTATAACATGAGATGTGATATCCAAATCCTTCCCCTTCCAAACCAGAGACCCTCCCTTTAGCATGAGATGTGATATCCAACTCCTTCCCATTCCAATCCTGAGACATTTCTGATAGCATGAGATGTGATATCTCAATGCCTCTAATACCAAACCTGAGATCCTACCTCTAACATGAAATGTGATATCCAACTCCTTCCCCTTGCAAACCTGAGAGCCTACCTATAGCATGAGATGTGATATCGAAGTATTTCCCATTCCAATCCTGAGACCCTTCCTATAACATGAGATGTGATATCCAACTCCTTCCCATTCCAACCTGAGACCCTTCTGATAGCATGAGATGTGATATTCAATGCCTCTAATACCAAACCTGAGATCCTACCTCTAACATGAAATGTGATATCCAACTCCTTCCCTTTCCAAACGTGAGAGCCTCCCTATAGCATGAGATGGGATATTCAAGTCCTTCCCATTCCAATCCTGAGACCCTTCCTATAGCATGAGATGTGATATCTCAATGCTTCTAATACCAAACCTGAGACCCTTCCTATAACATAAGATGGGATATCCAACTCCTTCCCATTCCAATCCTGAGACCCTTCCGATAGCAGAGATGTGATATCTCAATGCTGATACCAAACCTGAGACCCTTCCTATGGCATGAGATGTCATATACAACTCCTTCCCATTCCAATCCTGAGACCCTTCCTATAGCATGAGATGTGATATCTCAATGCTTATACCAAACCTGAGACCCTTCCTATAGCATGAGATGTGATATCCAACTCCTTCCCATTCCAATCCTGAGACCCTTCCTATAACATCAGATGTGATATCCAACTCCTTCCCATTCCAATCCTGAGACCCTTCCTATAGCATGAGATGGGATATCCAATTCCTTCCCATTTCAATCCTGAGAAACTTCCGATAGCAGAGATGTGATATCTCAATGCTTAGACCAAACCTGAGACCCTTCCTATAACATGAGATGTGATATCCAAATCCTTCCCATTCCAATCCTGAAACCCTTCCTATAGCATGAGATGTGATATCTCAATGCCTCTAATACCAAACCTGAGATTCTTCCTATAACATGAGATGTGATATCTCAATGCTTCTAATACCAAACCTGAGACCCTCCCTTTAGCATGAGATGTGATATCCGACTCCTTCCCATTCCAATCCTGAGACCCTTCTGATAGCATGAGATGTGATATCTCAATGCCTCTAATACCAAACCAGAGATTCTTCCTATAACATGAGATGTGATATCTCAATGCTTCTAATACCAAACCTGAGACCCTCCCTTTAGCATGAGATGTGATATCCGACTCCTTCCCATTCCAATCCTGAGACCCTTCTGATAGCTTGAGATGTGACATCTCAATGCTTCTAACACCAAACCTGAGACCCTTCCTATAACATAAAATGGGATATCCAACTCCTTCCCATTCCAATCCTGAGACCCTTCCGATAGCAGAGATGTGATATCTCAAAGCTTATACCAAACCTGAGACCCTCCCTGTGGCATGAGATGTCATATCCAACTCCTTCCCATTCCAATCCTGAGACCCTTCTGATAGCATGAGATGTGATATCTCAATGCTTCTAACACCAAACCTGAGATCCTTCCTATAACATAAGATGGGATATCCAACTCCTTCCCATTCCAAAACCTGAGACCCTTCCTATAGCATGAGATGTGATATCTTAATGCTTCTAAATCCAAACCGGAGAACCATCCAATAACATATGTGAAATCCAAATCCTTCCCTTTCCAAACCTGAGACCCTTCCGATAGCATTAGATGTGATATCTCAATGCTTCTAAAACCAAACATGAGAACCATCCTATAACATGAGATGTGAAATCCAAATCCTTCCCTTTCCAAACCTGAGACCCTTCCTATAGCTTGAGATGTGATATCAAACTCCTTCCCATTCCAATCCTGTGATAGCTTGAGATGTGATATCCAACTCCTTCCCATTCCAATCCTGAGACCCTTCATATACCATGAGATGTGATATCTCAATGCTTCTAATACCAAACATGAGAACCATCCTAAAACATGAGATGTGAGATCCAAATCCTTCCCATTCCAAACCTGAGAACCTTCATATAGCTTGAGATGTGATATCAAACTACTTCCCATTCCAATCGTTAGATAGCTTGATATGTGATATCCAACTCCTTCCCATTCCTATCCTGAGACCCTTCCGATAGCAGAGATGTGATATCTCAATGCTTGTACCAAACCTGAGACCCTTCCTATGGCATGAGATGTGATATCCAACTCCTTCCCATTCCAATCCTGAGACCCTTCCTATAGCATGAGATGTGATATCTCAATGCTTCTATCAAACCTGAGTCCCTTCCTTTAGCATGAGATGTGATATCCAACTCCTTCCCATTCCGATCCTGAGACCCTTCCTATAGCATGAGATGTGATATCTCAAAGCTTCTAATACCAAACCTGGGACCCGTCCTATAACATGAGATATGATATCCAAATCCTTCCCCTTCCAAACCTGAGACCCTTCCTTTAGCATGAGATGTGATATCCAAATCCTTCCCATTCCAATCCTGGAACCCTTCCTATAGCATGAGATGTGATATCTCAATGTTTCTAATAAAAAACCTGAGACCCTTCCTATAGCAAGAGATGTGATATCCAAATCCTTCCCATTCCAATCCTGAGACCCTTCCTATAACATGAGATGTGATATCCAACTCCTTCCCATTCCAACCTGAGAACCTTCCTATAGCATGAGAAGGGATATACAACTCCTTCCCATTCCAATCCTGAGACCCTTCCTATAGCATGATATGTGATATCTCAATGCTTATACCAAACCTGAGACCCTTCCTATAGCATGAGATGTGATATCCAACTCCTTCCCATTCCAATCCTGATACCCTTCCTATAACATGAGATGTGATGTCTCAATGCTTCTAATACCAAACATGAGATCCTTCCTATGGCATGAGATGTCATATAAAACTCCTTCCCATTCCATTCCTGAGACCCTTCCTATAGCATGAGATATGATATCCAACTCCTTCCCATTCCAATCCTGAGACCCTTCCTATAGCATGAGATGTGATATCTCAATGCTTCTAATAACAAACCTGAGATCCTTCCTATAACATGAGATGTGATATCCAAATCCTTCCCCTTCCAAACCAGAGACCCTCCCTTTAGCATGAGATGTGATATCCAACTCCTTCCCATTCCAATCCTGAGACTGTTCTGATAGCATGAGATGTGATATCTCAATGCTTCTAATACCAAACCTGAGATCCTTCCGATAGCATGAGATGTGATATTTCAATTCTTCTAATACCAAACCTGAGATCCTTCCTATAACACGAGATGTGATATTCAAATCCTTCCCCTTCCAAACCTGAGACCCTCCCTTTAGCATGAGATGTGATATCCAACTCCTTCCCATTCCAATCCTGAGACCCTTCCTATAGCATGAGATGTGATGTCTCAATGCTTCTAATACCAAATCTGAGATCCTTCCTATAACATGAGATGTGATATCCAACTCCTTCCATTCCAATCCTGAGACCCTTCCTATAGCATGGGATGTGATATTTCAATGCTTATACCAAACCTGAGACCCTTCCTATAGCATGAGATGTGATATCCAAATCCTTCCCATTCCAAACGTGAGACCCTTCCTATAGCATGAGATGTGATATCTCAATGCCTCTAATACCAAACCTGAGATCCTTCCTCTAACATGAAATGTGATATCCAAATCCTTCCCTTTCCAAACCTGAGAGCCTACCTATATTATGAGAAGTGATATCCAACTCCTTCCCATTCCAATCCTGAGACCCTTCCTATAGCATGAGATGTGATATCTCAATGCTTATACCAAACCTGAGACCCTTCCTATATCATGAGATGTGATATCCAAATCCTTCCCATTCCAATCCTGAGACCCTTCCTATAGCATGAGATGTGATATCTCAATGCCTCTAATACCAAACCTGACATCCTTCCTTGAACATGAAATGTGATATCCCACTCCTTCCCTTTCCACACTTGAGAGTCTACCTATAGCATGAGATGTGATATCCAAGTCCTTCCCATTCCAATCCTTAGACACTTCCTACAACATGAGATGTGATATCTCAATGATTCTATTACCAAACCTGAGACCCGTCCTATAACATGAGATGGGATATCCAACTCCTTCCCATTTCAATCCTGAGAAACTTCCGATAGCAGAGATGTGATATCTCAATGCTTAGACCAAACCTGAGACCCTTCCTATAACATGAGATGTGATATCCAACTCCTTCCCGTTCCAAACCTGAGACCCTTTCTATAGCAAGAATCTAATATCCAACTCCTTCCCATTCCAATCCTGAGACCATTCCTATAGCATGAGATGTGATATCTCAATGCTTCTAATACCAAACCTGAGATCCTTCCTATAACATGAGATGTGATATCCAAATCCTTCCCCTTCCAAACCAGAGACCCTCCCTTTAGCATGAGATGTGATATCCAACTCCTTCCCATTCCAATCCTGAGACATTTCTGATAGCATGAGATGTGATATCTCAATGCCTCTAATACCAAACCTGAGATCCTACCTCTAACATGAAATGTGATATCCAACTCCTTCCCCTTGCAAACCTGAGAGCCTTCCTATAGCATGAGATGTGATATCGAAGTATTTCCCATTCCAATCCTGAGACCCTTCCTATAACATGAGATGTGATATCCAACTCCTTCCCATTCCAACCTGAGACCCTTCTGATAGCATGAGATGTGATATTCAATGCCTCTAATACCAAACCTGAGATCCTATCTCTAACATGAAATGTGATATCCAACTCCTTCCCTTTCCAAACGTGAGAGCCTCCCTATAGCATGAGATGGGATATTCAAGTCCTTCCCATTCCAATCCTGAGACCCTTCCTATAGCATGAGATGTGATATCTCAATGCTTCTAATACCAAACCTGAGACCCTTCCTATAACATAAGATGGGATATCCAACTCCTTCCCATTCCAATCCTGAGACCCTTCCGATAGCAGAGATGTGATATCTCAATGCTGATACCAAACCTGAGACCCTTCCTATGGCATGAGATGTCATATACAACTCCTTCCCATTCCAATCCTGAGACCCTTCCTATAGCATGAGATGTGATATCTCAATGCTTATACCAAACCTGAGACCCTTCCTATAGCATGAGATGTGATATCCAACTCCTTCCCATTCCAATCCTGAGACCCTTCCTATAACATGAGATGTGATATCCAACTCCTTCCCATTCCAATCCTGAGACCCTTCCTATAGCATGAGATGGGATATCCAACTCCTTCCCATTTAAATCCTGAGAAACTTCCGATAGCAGAGATGTGATATCTCAATGCTTAGACCAAACCTGAGACCCTTCCTATAACATGAGATGTGATATCCAACTCCTTCCCGTTCCAAACCTGAGACCCTTTCTATAGCAAGAATCTAATATCCAACTCCTTCCCATTCCAATCCTGAGACCATTCCTATAGCATGAGATGTGATATCTCAATGCTTCTAATACCAAACCTGAGATCCTTCCTATAACATGAGATGTGATATCCAAATCCTTCCCCTTCCAAACCAGAGACCCTCCCTTTAGCATGAGATGTGATATCCAACTCCTTCCCATTCCAATCCTGAGACATTTCTGATAGCATGAGATGTGATATCTCAATGCCTCTAATACCAAACCTGAGATCCTACCTCTAACATGAAATGTGATATCCAACTCCTTCCCCTTGCAAACCTGAGAGCCTTCCTATAGCATGAGATGTGATATCGAAGTATTTCCCATTCCAATCCTGAGACCCTTCCTATAACATGAGATGTGATATCCAACTCCTTCCCATTCCAACCTGAGACCCTTCTGATAGCATGAGATGTGATATTCAATGCCTCTAATACCAAACCTGAGATCCTACCTCTAACATGAAATGTGATATCCAACTCCTTCCCTTTCCAAACGTGAGAGCCTCCCTATAGCATGAGATGGGATATTCAAGTCCTTCCCATTCCAATCCTGAGACCCTTCCTATAGCATGAGATGTGATATCTCAATGCTTCTAATACCAAACCTGAGACCCTTCCTATAACATAAGATGGGATATCCAACTCCTTCCCATTCCAATCCTGAGACCCTTCCGATAGCAGAGATGTGATATCTCAATGCTGATACCAAACCTGAGACCCTTCGTATGGCATGAGATGTCATATACAACTCCTTCCCATTCCAATCCTGAGACCCTTCCTATAGCATGAGATGTGATATCTCAATGCTTATACCAAACCTGAGACCCTTCTTATAGCATGAGATGTGATATCCAACTCCTTCCCATTCCAATCCTGAGACCCTTCCTATAACATGAGATGTGATATCCAAATCCTTCCCATTCCAATCGTGAGACCCTTCCTATAGCATGAGATGTGATATCCAAAACCTTACCTTTCCAAAACTGAGAGCCTACCTATAGCATGAAATGTGATATCCAACTCCTTCCCATTCCAATCCTGAGACCCTTCCTATAGCATGAGATGTGATATCTCAATGCTTATACCAAACCTGAGACCCTTCCTATAGCATGAGATGTGATATCCAAATCCTTCCCATTCCAATCCTGAGACCCTTCCTATAGCATGAGATGTGATATCCAAATCCTTCCCCTTCCAAACCTGAGACCCTCCCTTTAGCATGAGATGTGATATCCAACTCCTTCCCATTCCAATCCTGAGACCCTTCTGATAGCATGAGATGTTATAACTCAATGCCTCTAATACCAAACCTGAGATCCTACCTCTAACATGAAATGTGATATCCAACTCCTTCCCCTTCTAAACCTGGGAGCCTTCCTATAACATGAGATGTGATATCGAAGTGCTTCCCATTCCAATCCAGAGACCCTTCCTATAACATGAGATGTGATATCCAACTCCTTCCCATTCCAATCCTGAGACCCTTCCTATAGCATGAGATGTGATGTCTCAATGCTTCTAATACCAAATCTGAGATCCTTCCTATAACATGAGATGTGATATCCAACTCCTTCCCATTGCAATCTTGAGACCGTTTCTATAGCATGAGATGTGATATCTCAATGCTTATACCAAACCTGAGACCCTTCCTATAGCATGAGATGTGATATCCAAATCCTTCCCATTCCAATCGTGAGACCCTTCCTATAGCATGAGATGTGATATCTCAATGCCTCTAATACCAAACCTGAGATCCTACCTCTAAAATGAAATTTGATATGCAACTCCTTCCCCTTCCAAACCTGATAGCCTTCCTATAGCATGAGATGTGATATCCAAGTCCTTCCCATTCCAATCCTGATACCCTTCCTGTTAGGAAAGATTTCGTAATTGTAGGGAATTTTCCTTCCATGTGGCAACCCCTAAACTTTTTGCTATTGTTTTTAACCTTGTTATTGACTTTGCCAGAGAAGTACAGCCTTCTGCCGCACTTCTCTGGGCTTTCGCTCCTTTCTTACGGGGAAACTGACATGCCCTTAAGACAGTCAGTACCGGGGAACGTGGTTTCCCGTAGTTTCTTTTATCGTGTCGCAGCTTTAGTGCAACACGACACAAGAGGGCACTGTAAGCTAAGTTACAGCTCTCTTGGGTCTCTAGCCTTCTACAGGCCCTAGATACTCTTTTAGGATGGTATTTGATCGGTGCAAGTCATTCAGGGACTGGAATGGTGGCAGCGATCGTTTTGTTTATTTTGAGCTCCTTTTGGCGTTCTGAGCACGTTTTTGCACTGAACCCAAAATGGTGGCCTGGCTCCCAAAATGGCCAGGCCGCGAGGATCCTTTGTCCTGTCCACTGTCCGTCTTGCTCCCTTCACCTTCCCCAGGTCCGGCGACCCGGGGCCTTCCTTATTTGGGCATGTACTTTCCCGCGAAACGTGGTTGCTTTCGCGGGCTTCTACATGTCATTTGTGTGCCTCCAGGGTGTGGGCTGGGACGTCTGGTCCCAATACACATCCTGGGTGCCAGAGAGTCTAGGGTGGTGTGAATGCCTGGGACCACCGTGGTCCGTGATTGGTCCACGTATGGTATGTGTTTTGATGAGCGGATCTCCCATTGGCTCCCCTCCGTTTTGGCGCGAAGGGAACCGTGGATAAGAGGGGGCTGGAAACACCACTACCATGTCGATCTCCTGAGTTCTCACGAACAAAGGAATACAGGAGCCAAGTATCCTGCAACTACGAGGCTGGACCGAGGAATCGCTGGTGACCCGCTGCAGGAATCCTCCTTTGCACTGCTGTCGTCCGGAGAGCCCCTGTCCTCCTTTGATCGAACCAGAAGGCCTGTACTGGTGCTTCGACCTTTGGAATAGCAGGAACAGCTATTCCCGGCATCTTCAACCATCTCCTGCCTAGTAAGCCTTCGGAAGCGTCTCTGGGCCATCCAGTTGACTGACCAGCTTACAAAGGAGTTTGGCTCTGCAACCGCCGCCAGGTTGTGTTGTATTGCGAGTCCTTGTCCCTCTCCCACGCTTCGTACGCTTGGCGTCCCCAGGTCTGAAGGGAGGAGGGTTCATTTGGCTCGAATACGCACGGCCGCTCCGTTGTCCTGTGCGGCAACAAAACTGTGCCGGTTTCGTCGATTGGGACGTCTTTTTGCTCTACACGACTACAAAGCGTTCCCTGCTCTTCTGAACCTGCCAGCTGCTGAAACTATCGTGGAGAAGCCTGGGTCTGCTTGCTTCGGGGACCGGTGAGTAGTATATCTAGGATCTGGTCGCCCTCCTGCAGTATCCCATTGCTTTTCCCTGCTGTGTAAAAACAGCACCCTTTTGCCGCGCTCGCGCTCTGCTTCTGCCCGCTGTGGAGGCTGCGCTTGAGCTGCGGAACCTGTTCTTCTTCTGCTGTGCACTAACGTGAACCGCCTGACTTCCTCCAAAGAGCTTCCCCTTGTGCCCGTCGGCACCGGCGTGGCAGGTACTTTGAGCACAAGGCTCCACTCTTCGCAGGGCTCGGACTTCCATCTAGTTAGGTGCCTATGAAGGCGAACTGAGTCGAAAGCATTATCGCACTGCCTGTTTTCCTTCCCTGGCAGGTGGACTACATATTTCGTGCTTTAAACGCTTGCGACTGTGTATTTGTATATATATTGTGTTGATATGGTATGTGTTGGTTTAATATTGTGATATTGTGATTTTCTCGCTACGGTCATTATTTTAAAGGCCTTAAAATAAATGTGTATCTATTTTTGATATAACAACTGTTTGGAGTAGTTTGTCAGCGCTCTTGCTTTGTGTGCTCGCTGCGGGCTTTCAGTCACCCTCACCCCTCTTGAGACCTAGTCTTGACCGCCGCGATCGCTACCTTGATTGGTCTGGCTTGTCCAGAGGTTACCCTGTTCCAAGTAATTAGGTTGGCCTTATGAACTTCTGCGCCACCAGGACAGAGTTCAGAAATCCGTCTTAACAAATTGGTGTACAGCGGTGGGATACGACTGAAGGTATCCAGTGTTGCGCTCGAACTAAGGCATTTCAGGTTATTCCAAACAGTACACGTAGTGAATTGTTATAGTATAACTTTAAAAAGGCCATAGTCCTATCAAACAGTATGGAAACAAGTACGTTGTTAACTTTAAATGCTTCCAAATCAGAAACGCTGAAAAAAATGTGTGCGGAGAGAGGTGTTTCCTCTCAAGGCACGAAATTGGAAATGATCCAAAGAATCGTGGCGTGGCAAGAAGCACAGCTTGACGCTATTACTTCTGAGGACAGTGCGGAAGGTGGTGGGGCTGCTCTCACTGGTAGAACCGACGGTTCTGCCGCTGCACTGTTCCACCGCGACCACGAGGACAGGGAGGACGAGCTGTCTAATGTTTCCTCTGCCAGTGCTGATGGGGAGGCTATGCTTGAATTCAAGAAGCAAGAGCTGCGGTTTAGGCAGCAGGAGCTTGAATTCAGCATAGCCAAACTAAAAATCGAACAGGCAGAAAAACAAAAAGACAGGGATCACCAGTTGGAACTGGCCAAGCTTCAGGTTGCAAATGGATCCAAGGGTCCTGGACATGGTTCTGGGGCTTCCTCTCATCCACGGTTTCCAAAAGATCTGCTCAGTGTGTATGAAGAAAGGAATGACATTATGGACTGGCTGAATGCGTTTGAGTATGCATGCGAGGTTCAAAAAGTTGACAGTGCTGATAAGATTGCGTGGTTGCTCAGTAGACTGCCCCATTCTGGCTGTAGTGCCATTATGGAAATGTCGAAGGCTGAGCGGGCTGATTTCGCAATGTTAAAGCAGACTCTCATTTTAAAGTTTGGGAAGACTCCGGCCCAATATTTAAAGCGTTTTCGAGAGTATAAAAAAAAGGAAGGTGGTACTTGGGTATCTTATGTCGCTGAATCTTTGAAAAACTTAACTGGCTGGGTCGAAGGCTATAAGGTTTCTACCTTCGACGGCATGATAAATCTTGTCATGCTGGAACACATTTTTGCTTCTTCTTCCCCGGAGCTTAAGCAGCATTTGGCCGATTCGAAGGAGATAGATCCTAAGAAGCTGGCCGTTGCAGCAGACTTATGGGTGTCACATCGAGTGTCCCATAAGGACAAAACTCATCCTGGTAAGCAGGAGGAGGGGAAAAAGTCCAAAGATATGGAGGGTGGGGAATCTGCTAAATCTTCTTCCCAAAAGGGCCACAAAAAGAAAAACAAGGGTAAGACACAAGAGAACTCACAGGGTAGTGGAGGTGCGCCTCCGAAACAGAACTCTGGTTACAATAAGCCTCCCTACGTAAACAGACCCACTGGGGCTTGTTTTTCTTGTGGAGCAACTGACCATGTGAAGGGGGATCCCCGGTGTAAGGTTAGACCTTTGGGGGTTGTTAAGACGGATTTCTGAACTCTGTCCTGGTGGCGCAGAAGTTCAGAAGGCCAACCTAATTACTTGGAACAGGGTAACCTCTGGACAAGCCAGACCAATCAAGGTAGCGATCGCGGCGGTCAAGACTAGGTCTCAAGAGGGGTGAGGGTGACTGAAAGCCCGCAGTGAGCACACAAAGCAAGAGCGCTGACAAACTACTCCAAACAGTTGTTATATCAAAAATAGATGCACATTTATTTTAAGGCCTTTAAAATAATGACCGTAGCGAGAAAATCACAATATTACAATATTAAACCAACACATACCATATCAACACAATATATATACAAATACACAGTCGCAAGCGTTTAAAGCACGAAATATGTAGTCCACCTGCCAGGGAAGGAAAACAGGCAGTGCGATAATGCTTTCGACTCAGTTCGCCTTCATAGGCACCTAACTAGATGGAAGTCCGAGCCCTGCGAAGAGTGGAGCCTTGTGCTCAAAGTACCTGCCACGCCGGTGCCGACGGGCACAAGGGGAAGCTCTTTGGAGGAAGTCAGGTGGTTCACGTTAGTGCACAGCAGAAGAAGAACAGGTTCCGCAGCTCAAGCGCAGCCTCCACAGCGGGCAGAAGCAGAGCGCGAGCGCGGCAAAAGGGTGCTGTTTTTACACAGCAGGGAAAAGCAATGGGATACTGCAGGAGGGCGACCAGATCCTAGATATACTACTCACCGGTCCCCGAAGCAAGCAGACCCAGGCTTCTCCACGATAGTTTCAGCAGCTGGCAGGTTCAGAAGAGCAGGGAACGCTTTGTAGTCGTGTAGAGCAAAAAGACGTCCCAATCGACGAAACCGGCACAGTTTTGTTGCCGCACAGGACAACGGAGCGGCCGTGCGTATTCGAGCCAAATGAACCCTCCTCCCTTCAGACCTGGGGACGCCAAGCGTACGAAGCGTGGGAGAGGGACAAGGACTCGCAATACAACACAACCTGGCGGCGGTTGCAGAGCCAAACTCCTTGGTAAGCTGGTCAGTCAACTGGATGGCCCAGAGACGCTTCCGAAGGCTTACTTGGCAGGAGATGGTTGAAGATGCCGGGAATAGCTGTTCCTGCTATTCCAAAGGTCGAAGCACCAGTACAGGCCTTCTGGTTCGATCAAAGGAGGACAGGGGCTCTCCGGACGACAGCCGTGCAAAGGAGGATTCCTTCAGCGGGTCACCAGCGATTCCTCGGTCCAGCCTCGTAGTTGCAGGATACTTGGCTCCTGTATTCCTTCGTTCGTGAGAACTCAGGAGATCGACATGGTAGTGGTGTTTCCAGCCCCCTCTTATCCACGGTTCCCTTCGCGCCAAAACGGAGGGGAGCCAATGGGAGATCCGCTCATCAAAACACATACCATACGTGGACCAATCACGGACCACGGTGGTCCCAGGCATTCACACCACCCTAGACTCTCTGGCACCCAGGATGTGTATTGGGACCAGACGTCCCAGCCCACACCCTGGAGGCACACAAACGACATGTAGAAGCCCGCGAAAGCAACCACGTTTCGCGGGAAAGTACATGCCCAAATAAGGAAGGCCCCGGGTCGCCGGACCTGGGGAAGGTGAAGGGAGCAAGACGGACAGTGGACAGGACAAAGGAGCCTCGCGGCCTGGCCATTTTGGGAGCCAGGCCACCATTTTGGGTTCAGTGCAAAAACGTGCTCAGAACGCCAAAAGGAGCTCAAAATAAACAAAACGATCGCTGCCACCATTCCAGTCCCTGAATGACTTGCACCGATCAAATACCATCCTAAAAGAGTATCTAGGGCCTGTAGAAGGCTAGAGACCCAAGAGAGCTGTAACTTAGCTTACAGTGCCCTCTTGTGTCGTTTTGCACTAAAGCTGCGACACGATAAAAGAAACTACGGGAAACCACGTTCCCCGGTACTGACTGTCTTAAGGGCATGTCAGTTTCCCCGTAAGAAAGGAGCGAAAGCCCAGAGAAGTGCGGCAGAAGGCTGTACTTCTCTGGCAAAGTCAATAACAAGGTTAAAAACAATAGCAAAAAGTTTAGGGGTTGCCACATGGAAGGAAAATTCCCTACAATTACGAAATCTTTCCTAACACTCGCCCCTCCCAGACTATGGACAGGGGGAACTAATCCACCCCTGGATGAGTCTCTTGTTCAGGTCGGTTAAACATTCTGGACAACCCATCAGCATTGCTATGTTGGACACCTGGCCTATGCTCAATAGTGAAGTCGAAGCCTTGAAGACTTATGGACCACCTAAGCAACTTTGGATTCTCCCCCTTCATGTTCATTAGCCACTTTAACGGCTTATGGTCAGTCTGCACAGTGAAGTGGGTCCCATAGAGGTAGGGCCTCAGCTTCCTTAGGGCCCACACAACAGAGAAACATTCTTTCTCTACCGTGGACCACCTGAGCTCTCTGTCCTTAAGCTGGCGACTAATAAAACCGATAGGGTGTTCCTTACCCTTCTCATCTACTTGTGATAGTACAGCTCCTATCCCAGTGTCAGAGGCATCCGTCTGCACGATAAAAGGTCTTTGATAATCAGGGGCCCTGAGCACAGGGGCCTGGCACAAGGAGTCTTTTAAGCCATTGAAGGCCTTCTCACACTCGTCGGTCCAAGTTACCTTCTTGGGTTTCTTCGGAGTTGTGAGGGCAGTCAGAGGAGCAGCTATGGTACCATAGTCTGCCACAAAATTGCGGTAATACCCCGTGAGTCCTAAAAAGGCTCTCACTTGGGTTTGCGTAGTGGGGGTAGGCCAGTCTTGTACTGCTTGTACTTTACTGGGTAGAGGCTGTATCCTCCCTCCACCTACTTCATGTCCAAGGTAAACCACTGAGCCTTGTCCAATCTGGCACTTACTAGCCTTTATGGTCAAGTGGGCTTTCTGAAGAGCCTGGAGCACAATCCCGAGGTGTTTCACATGGTCTTCCCAGGTGGCACTGAAAACTGCTATATCGTCCAGATATGCAAGACAGAATTCGTCCAACCCATTCAACACATGATTCACAAGCCTCTGGAAAGTGGCAGGTGCATTCTTCAACCCGAACGGCATTACCCGGAATTGGTAAAGGCCGTCTGGTGTAGAAAATGCTGTCTTCTCCCTGGCATGTTCTGCTAACGCTATTTGCCAATAGCCAGCAGTGAGGTCAAACGTGCTGAGGTACTTGGAGGCACCCAAAGTATCCACCAGCTCATCTGTTCGAGGCAAGGGGTGGGCATCTGTCTTGGTGACAGCATTCAGAGCCCTGTAATCCACGCAGAACCTCAATTCAGAAGTGCCTGCCTTTGGAACCAGAACCACAGGACTGGACCAAGGACTACTAGAGGGTTCAATCACCCCAAGGTCTAACATTTTGTTGACCTCGGTCTTAATATAAGACCGTACTTTATCCGACATCCTGTATCCCCTACTTTTGGTAGGTACACTGTCTCCGGTGTCAATGTTATGTTTGCACCAAGGTGTCAAACCAGGGGACTGTGAAAACAGGGGGGAAAACTGCCTAAGCAAACTTTTCACCTCAGCCTGCTGATCAGAAGTCAGGTGAGGGGCCACTCGGACACCCTCAACGGAGCTATCTGAAGGACCGCTCTGGAACAGGTCGGGGAGAGGTTCTGACTCCTCTTCCTCAACGTCTGACGCCAGTAGCAGTGCTGCGATTTCGACTCTTGGGACGAAAGCCTTCAGCCTATTTACGTGGAACACTTTTGGAGCCTGTCCAGGCCTTCCAAGGTCCACTAAATAGTTTACCTCACCCAGGGGCTCCACCACTGTGTAAGGGCCTGACCATTTGTCCTGTAAAGCGCGAGGCCTTATTGGATTCATGATCAGGACTTGCTGACCAGGTGTAAAGTTGATGAGGGAAGCTTTCTGGTCGTACCAATGTTTCACCAGCGCTTGCCCTGCCTTCAATTTATCACTAGCCAAGCCCATCAGAAGTACCATCCGTTTTCTGAGCCCTAGCACATAGTCAACTACATTGGTAGTAACAGGGGGAGTGGGCATCTCCCATCCCTCCTTGACAATGGCTAAGGGTCCCCGTACGGGATGACCGAACAGAAGTTCGAAGGGGCTGAAGCCAACACCCTCCTGTGGTACCTCTCGGTAGGCAAACAGCAAGCATGGTAAAAGAAGATCCCATTTTCTTCTCTGAGGCTCCTCCAGAGCCCCAATCATGCTCTTTAACGTTCTGTTGAAACGTTCCACCAGACCATTGGTCTGGGGGTGGTATGCAGAAGAGAACTTGTAGGTGACCCCACATTCTTTCCACATAGCCTGCATATACTTCGACACAAAGTTGCTGCCACGATCTGACACAACTTCTTTAGGGAAGCCAACCATAGTAAATATGCCGAGTAAAGCTTTTGCAACTGACTTGGCAGTTACAGTCTTCAATGGGATGGCCTCAGGATACCTGGTTGCATGGTCGACCAGCACCAGGATAAACCTATTGCCCGAGGATGTTTGCGGGTCAAGGGGACCGACGATGTCGATCCCTACCCTTTCAAATGGTACCCCCACAACTGGGAGCGGTACCAACGGAGCTTGGATTGTCGCGCCAACCTTACCAGACAACTGGCAGGAGGCGCAACTCCTGCAGTGACTTTCTACTTGCACCCCCATCTTGGGCCAGTAGAAGTGCATGGATAACCTTTGCTTGGTCCTCTTCATACCAAGGTGACCAGCAAGGGGAACTTCATGCGCCAACTGCAGGAGGAAGGGTCTAACAGCAAGGGGAACCACCAACCTCCTATGGTCTCCTTCTGTAGACTCTGTGGGCTCACTATACAGGAGTCCACCTTCCCAATAAATCCTATGCTTCCCAGGAGGTTCACCCTCAAGCTGGGAGCAGGCCTGTCTCCTTAGGCCTTCCAGAGATGGGCACTCACGTTGGCCTTTACTGAATTCGTCCCTATCAGGACCTCCTTCAACTAACAAGTCTTTTAGTTCAGGATGATCGTTGGGGTCGAATACTTCAGGCATCGCCACCTCCTCGTCAGGCTCGGGCGATTGACCAACTTCCTCCACCGCAGTGGTAGGCGAGCTCGGGGGAATATTCTCTTTCCCCCGTCTTGACTTGTAGACTCCTTTCGCCTTGGGTTGCCCCTTTGGCTGGGGCGGCGTATTGGACTTGGCCAATGCTGCCCGTGCTTGAGACCGTGTGTAGGGTCGTTCGGCAGTGTCTCCTACGAGCCCTAAAGCTCTGAGATCATTACCTAATAAGACCTTTCCCGGGACGTTTCTCTGAATGCTCGCACTGGAATGCTCACTGGAATCCTGACTGCTGTACCATTTAAAGTTAGATTAACAGGGATCACGGGAAACATACGGAGGGGGCCGTCAGCCAACTTAGTGGGCATCAGAGTAGCTCTGGCAACTTCCTCTGAGTCTACCAAGGTAGAATCCACTACAGTTCGACTGCACCCACTATCCCTAAGAGCTGGAGTATCCACTCCATTGATCAGCACACTGTCTTTAAAGTAGTGCTGGGTATTATCCGGAATCCTAGCATACGCCTCTGAGACTTTAGGCTCCCAGGAACCCAGGGACACTAAAACTACCTCGGCCTCTATTCCGCTGGGAAATGAGTCCGAGGAGAAGGATGCTCCTGTAATCTCTTCTTCCTCGTAGGAGGAGAAGGCCAGATTAGCGGAGTGGACCCCTGTTAGGAAAGATTTCGTAATTGTAGGGAATTTTCCTTCCATGTGGCAACCCCTAAACTTTTTGCTATTGTTTTTAACCTTGTTATTGACTTTGCCAGAGAAGTACAGCCTTCTGCCGCACTTCTCTGGGCTTTCGCTCCTTTCTTACGGGGAAACTGACATGCCCTTAAGACAGTCAGTACCGGGGAACGTGGTTTCCCGTAGTTTCTTTTATCGTGTCGCAGCTTTAGTGCAACACGACACAAGAGGGCACTGTAAGCTAAGTTACAGCTCTCTTGGGTCTCTAGCCTTCTACAGGCCCTAGATACTCTTTTAGGATGGTATTTGATCGGTGCAAGTCATTCAGGGACTGGAATGGTGGCAGCGATCGTTTTGTTTATTTTGAGCTCCTTTTGGCGTTCTGAGCACGTTTTTGCACTGAACCCAAAATGGTGGCCTGGCTCCCAAAATGGCCAGGCCGCGAGGCTCCTTTGTCCTGTCCACTGTCCGTCTTGCTCCCTTCACCTTCCCCAGGTCCGGCGACCCGGGGCCTTCCTTATTTGGGCATGTACTTTCCCGCGAAACGTGGTTGCTTTCGCGGGCTTCTACATGTCGTTTGTGTGCCTCCAGGGTGTGGGCTGGGACGTCTGGTCCCAATACACATCCTGGGTGCCAGAGAGTCTAGGGTGGTGTGAATGCCTGGGACCACCGTGGTCCGTGATTGGTCCACGTATGGTATGTGTTTTGATGAGCGGATCTCCCATTGGCTCCCCTCCGTTTTGGCGCGAAGGGAACCGTGGATAAGAGGGGGCTGGAAACACCACTACCATGTCGATCTCCTGAGTTCTCACGAACGAAGGAATACAGGAGCCAAGTATCCTGCAACTACGAGGCTGGACCGAGGAATCGCTGGTGACCCGCTGCAGGAATCATCCTTTGCACTGCTGTCGTCCAGAGAGCCCCTGTCCTCCTTTGATCGAACCAGAAGGCCTGTACTGGTGCTTCGACCTTTGGAATAGCAGGAACAGCTATTCCCGGCATCTTCAACCATCTCCTGCCTAGTAAGCCTTCGGAAGCGTCTCTGGGCCATCCAGTTGACTGACCAGCTTACAAAGGAGTTTGGCTCTGCAACCGCCGCCAGGTTGTGTTGTATTGCGAGTCCTTGTCCCTCTCCCACGCTTCGTACGCTTGGCGTCCCCAGGTCTGAAGGGAGGAGGGTTCATTTGGCTCGAATACGCACGGCCGCTCCGTTGTCCTGTGCGGCAACAAAACTGTGCCGGTTTCGTCGATTGGGACGTCTTTTTGCTCTACACGACTACAAAGCGTTCCCTGCTCTTCTGAACCTGCCAGCTGCTGAAACTATCGTGGAGAAGCCTGGGTCTGCTTGCTTCGGGGACCGGTGAGTAGTATATCTAGGATCTGGTCGCCCTCCTGCAGTATCCCATTGCTTTTCCCTGCTGTGTAAAAACAGCACCCTTTTGCCGCGCTCGCGCTCTGCTTCTGCCCGCTGTGGAGGCTGCGCTTGAGCTGCGGAACCTGTTCTTCTTCTGCTGTGCACTAACGTGAACCGCCTGACTTCCTCCAAAGAGCTTCCCCTTGTGCCCGTCGGCACCGGCGTGGCAGGTACTTTGAGCACAAGGCTCCACTCTTCGCAGGGCTCGGACTTCCATCTAGTTAGGTGCCTATGAGGGCGAACTGAGTCGAAAGCATTATCGCACTGCCTGTTTTCCTTCCCTGGCAGGTGGACTACATATTTCGTGCTTTAAACGCTTGCGACTGTGTATTTGTATATATATTGTGTTGATATGGTATGTGTTGGTTTAATATTGTGATATTGTGATTTTCTCGCTACGGTCATTATTTTAAAGGCCTTAAAATAAATGTGTATCTATTTTTGATATAACAACTGTTTGGAGTAGTTTGTCAGCGCTCTTGCTTTGTGTGCTCACTGCGGGCTTTCAGTCACCCTCACCCCTCTTGAGACCTAGTCTTGACCGCCGCGATCGCTACCTTGATTGGTCTGGCTTGTCCAGAGGTTACCCTGTTCCAAGTAATTAGGTTGGCCTTATGAACTTCTGCGCCACCAGGACAGAGTTCAGAAATCCGTCTTAACACTTCCTATAACATGAGATGTGATATCAAATTCCTTCCCATTCCAACCTGAGACCCTTCCTATAGCATGAGATGGGATATCCAACTCCTTCCAAATCCAATCCTGATACCCTTCCGCTAGCATGAGATGTGATATCCCAATGCTTCTACAAAACCTGAGACCCATACCATGGCATGAGATGTGATATCAAACTCCTTCCCATTCCAATCCTGACACCCTTCCTATAGCTTGAGATGTGATATCCAACTCCTTCCCATTCCAATTCTGAGACCCGTCCTATACCATGGGACTTGATATCTCAATGCTTCTAATACCAAACCTGAGACCGGTCCTATAACATGAGATGTGATATCCAAATCCTTCCCCTTTGAAACCTTAGACCCTTCCTTTATCATGAGATGTGATATCCAAGTCGTTCCCATTCCAATCCTGAGACCCTTCCTATAGCATGAGATGTGATATCTCAATGCTTCTAATACCAAACCTGAGACCCTTGCTATAACATGAGATGTGATATTCAAGTCCTTCCCATTCCAATCCTGAGACCCTTCCTATAGCATGAGATGTGATATCTCAATGCTTCTAATACCAAACCTGAGACCCTTCCTATAATGAGATGGGATATCCAACTCCTTCCCATTCCAATCCTGAGACCCTTCCGATAGCAGAGATGTGATATCTCAATGCTTATACCAAACCTGAGACCCTTCCTATGGCATGAGATGTCAAATACAACTCCTTCCGATTCCAATCCTGAGACCCTTCCTATAGCATGAGATGCGATATCTCAATGCTTCTAATAATAAACCTGAGATCCTTCCTATAACATGAGATGTGATATCCAACTCCTTCCCATTCCAAACCTGAGACCCTTCCGATTGCATGAGATGTGATATCAAACTCCTTCCCATTCCAATCCTGAGATAGCTTGAGATGTGATATCCAACTCCTTCCCATTCCAATCCTGAGACCCTTCCTATACCATGAGATGTGATATCTCAATGCTTCTAATACCAAACCTGACACCCGTCCTAAAACATGAGATGTGAGATCCAAATCCTTCCCCTTCCAAACCTGAGATCTTTCCTTTAGCATGAGATGTGATATCCAACTCCTTCCCATTCCAATCCTGAGACCCTTTCTATAGCATTACATGTGATATCTCAATGCTTCTAAAACCAAACATGAGAACCATCCTATAACATGAGATGTGAAATCCAAATCCTTCCCTTTCCAAACCTGAGACCCTCCCTATAGCATGGGATGTGATATCTAAGTCCTTCCCATTCCTATCCTGAGACCCTTCCGATAGCAGAGATGTGATATCTCAATGCTTGGACCAAACCTGAGACCCTTCCTATGACATGAGATGTGATATCCAACTCCTTCCCATTCCAATCCTGAGACCCTTCCTATAGCATGAGATGTGATATCTCAATGCTTCTATCAAACCTGAGTCTCTTCCTTTAGCATGAGATGTGATATCCAACTCTTTCCCATTCCAATCCTGAGACCCTTCCTATAGCATGAGATGTGATATTTCAAAGCTTCTAATACCAAACCTGGGACCCGTCCTATAACATGAGATATGATATCCAAATCCTTCCCCTTCCAAACCTGAGACCCTTCCTATAACATAAAATGGGATATCCAACTCCTTCCCATTCCAATCCTGAGACCCTTCCGATAGCAGAGATGTGATATCTCAATGCTGATACCAAACCTGAGACCCTTCCTATGGCATGAGATGTCATATACAACTCCTTCCCATTCCAATCCTGAGACCCTTCCTATAGCATGAGATGTGATATCTCAATGCTTATACCAAACCTGAGACCCTTCCTATAGCATGAGATGTGATATCCAACTCCTTCCCATTCCAATCCTGAGACCCTTCCTATAACATGAGATGTGATATCCAACTCCTTCCCATTCCAATCCTGAGACCCTTCCTATAGCATGAGATGGGATATCCAACTCCTTCCCATTTCAATCCTGAGAAACTTCCGATAGCAGAGATGTGATATCTCAATGCTTAGACCAAACCTGAGACCCTTCCTATAACATAAGATGTGATATCCAACTCCTTCCCGTTCCAAACCTGAGACCCTTTCTATAGCAAGAATCTAATATCCAACTCCTTCCCATTCCAATCCTGAGACCATTCCTATAGCATGAGATGTGATATCTCAATGCTTCTAATACCAAACCTGAGATCCTTCCTATAACATGAGATGTGATATCCAAATCCTTCTCCTTCCAAACCAGAGACCCTCCCTTTAGCATGAGATGTGATATCCAACTCCTTCCCATTCCAATCCTGAGACATTTCTGATAGCATGAGATGTGATATCTCAATGCCTCTAATACCAAACCTGAGATCCTACCTCTAACATGAAATGTGATATCCAACTCCTTCCCCTTGCAAACCTGAGAGCCTTCCTATAGCATGAGATGTGATATCGAAGTATTTCCCATTCCAATCCTGAGACCCTTCCTATAAGATGAGATGCGATATCCAACTCCTTCCCATTCCAACCTGAGACCCTTCTGATAGCATGAGATGTGATATTCAATGCCTCTAATACCAAACCTGAGATCCTACCTCTAACATGAAATGTGATATCCAACTCCTTCCCTTTCCAAACGTGAGAGCCTCCCTATAGCATGAGATGGGATATTCAAGTCCTTCCCATTCCAATCCTGAGACCCTTCCTATAGCATGAGATGTGATATCTCAATGCTTCTAATACCAAACCTGAGACCCTTCCTATAACATAAGATGGGATATCCAACTCCTTCCCATTCCAATCCTGAGACCCTTCCGATAGCAGAGATATCATATCTCAATGCTGATACCAAACCTGAGACCCTTCCTATGGCATGAGATGTCATATACAACTCCTTCCCATTCCAATCCTGAGACCCTTCCTATAGCATGAGATGTGATATCTCAATGCTTATACCAAACCTGAGACCCTTCCTATAGCATGAGATGTGATATCCAACTCCTTCCCATTCCAATCCTGAGACCCTTCCTATAACATGAGATGTGATATCCAACTCCTTCCCATTCCAATCCTGAGACCCTTCCTATAGCATGAGATGTGATATCCAAATCCTTCCCATTCCAATCGTGAGACCCTTCCTATAGCATGAGATGTGATATCCAAAACTTTACCTTTCCAAAACTGAGAGCCTACCTATAGCATGAAATGTGATATCCAACTCCTTCCCATTCCAATCCTGAGACCCTTCCTATAGCATGAGATGTGATATCTCAATGCTTATACCAAACCTGAGACCCTTCCTATAGCATGAGATGTGATATCCAAATCCTTCCCATTCCAATCCTGAGACCCTTCCTATAGCATGAGATGTGATATCCAAATCCTTCCCCTTCCAAACCTGAGACCCTCCCTTTAGCATGAGATGTGATATTCAACTCCTTCCCATTCCAATCCTGAGACCCTTCTGATAGCATGAGATGTTATATCTCAATGCCTCTAATACCAAACCTGAGATCCTACCTCTAACATGAAATGTGATATCCAACTCCTTCCCCTTCTAAACCTGGGAGCCTTCCTATAACATGAGATGTGATATCGAAGTGCTTCCCATTCCAATCCAGAGACCCTTCCTATAACATGAGATGTGATATCCAACTCCTTCCCATTCCAATCCTGAGACCCTTCCTATAGCATGAGATGTGATGTCTCAATGCTTCTAATACCAAATCTGAGATCCTTCCTATAACATGAGATGTGATATCCAACTCCTTCCCATTGAGACCCTTCCTATAGCATGAGATGTGATATCCAAATCCTTCCCATTCCAATCGTGAGACCCTTCCTATAGCATGAGATGTGATATCTCAATGCTTATACCAAACCTGATAGCCTTCCTATAGCATGAGATGTGATATCCAAGTCCTTCCCATTCCAATCCTGATACCCTTCCTATAGCATGAGATGGGATATCCAACTCCTTCCAAATCCAATCCTGATACCCTTCCGCTAGCATGAGATGTGATATCCCAATGCTTCTACAAAACCTGAGACCCATACCATGGCATGAGATGTGATATCAAACTCCTTCCCATTCCAATCCTGACACCCTTCCTATAGCTTGAGATGTGATATCCAACTCCTTCCCATTCCAATTCTGAGACCCGTCCTATACCATGGGACTTGATATCTCAATGCTTCTAATACCAAACCTGAGACCGGTCCTATAACATGAGATGTGATATCCAAATCCTTCCCCTTTGAAACCTTAGACCCTTCCTTTATCATGAGATGTGATATCCAAGTCGTTCCCATTCCAATCCTGAGACCCTTCCTATAGCATGAGATGTGATATCTCAATGCTTCTAATACCAAACCTGAGACCCTTGCTATAACATGAGATGTGATATTCAAGTCCTTCCCATTCCAATCCTGAGACCCTTCCTATAGCATGAGATGTGATATCTCAATGCTTCTAATACCAAACCTGAGACCCTTCCTATAATGAGATGGGATATCCAACTCCTTCCCATTCCAATCCTGAGACCCTTCCGATAGCAGAGATGTGATATCTCAATGCTTATACCAAACCTGAGACCCTTCCTATGGCATGAGATGTCAAATACAACTCCTTCCGATTCCAATCCTGAGACCCTTCCTATAGCATGAGATGCGATATCTCAATGCTTCTAATAATAAACCTGAGATCCTTCCTATAACATGAGATGTGATATCCAACTCCTTCCCATTCCAAACCTGAGACCCTTCCGATTGCATGAGATGTGATATCAAACTCCTTCCCATTCCAATCCTGAGATAGCTTGAGATGTGATATCCAACTCCTTCCCATTCCAATCCTGAGACGCTTCCTATACCATGAGATGTGATATCTCAATGCTTCTAATACCAAACCTGACACCCGTCCTAAAACATGAGATGTGAGATCCAAATCCTTCCCCTTCCAAACCTGAGATCTTTCCTTTAGCATGAGATGTGATATCCAACTCCTTCCCATTCCAATCCTGAGACCCTTCCTATAGCATGATATGTGATATCACAATTTTTCTAATACCAAACCTGAGATCCTTCCTATAACATGAGATGTGTATCCAACTCCTTCCCATTCCAAATCTGAGACCCTTCCTATAGCCTGAGATGTGATATCTTAATGCTTCTAAAACCAAACCTGAGAAGCATCCAATAACATATGTGAAATCCAAATCCTTCCATTTCCAAACCTGAGACCCTTCCGATAGCATTACATGTGATATCTCAATGCTTCTAAAACCAAACATGAGAACCATCCTATAACATGAGATGTGAAATCCAAATCCTTCCCTTTCCAAACCTGAGACCCTCCCTATAGCATGGGATGTGATATCTAAGTCCTTCCCATTCCTATCCTGAGACCCTTCCGATAGCAGAGATGTGATATCTCAATGCTTGGACCAAACCTGAGACCCTTCCTATGACATGAGATGTGATATCCAACTCCTTCCCATTCCAATCCTGAGACCCTTCCTATAGCATGAGATGTCATATCTCAATGCTTCTATCAAACCTGAGTCTCTTCCTTTAGCATGAGATGTGATATCCAACTCTTTCCCATTCCAATCCTGAGACCCTTCCTATAGCATGAGATGTGATATTTCAAAGCTTCTAATACCAAACCTGGGACCCGTCCTATAACATGAGATATGATATCCAAATCTTTCCCCTTCCAAACCTGAGACCCTTCCTTTTAGCATGAGATGTGATATCCAAATCCTTCCCATTCCAATCCTGAAACCCTTCCTATAGCATGAGATGTGATATCTCAATGCCTCTAATACCAAACCTGAGATTCTTCCTATAACATGAGATGTGATATCTCAATGCTTCTAATACCAAACCTGAGACCCTCCCTTTAGCATGAGATGTGATATCCGACTCCTTCCCATTCCAATCCTGAGACCCTTCTGATAGCATGAGATGTGATATCTCAATGCCTCTAATACCAAACCAGAGATTCTTCCTATAACATGAGATGTGATATCTCAATGCTTCTAATACCAAACCTGAGACCCTCCCTTTAGCATGAGATGTGATATCCGACTCCTTCCCATTCCAATCCTGAGACCCTTCTGATAGCATGAGATGTGATATCTCAATGCTTCTAACACCAAACCTGAGACCCTTCCTATAACATAAAATGGGATATCCAACTCCTTCCCATTCCAATCCTGAGACCCTTCCGATAGCAGAGATGTGATATCTCAATGCTTATACCAAACTTGAGACCCTCCCTATAGCATGAGATGTGACATCCAAGTCCTCCCCATTCCAATCCTGAGACCCTTCCTATAGCATGAGATGTGATATCTCAATGCTTCTAATACCAAACCTGAGACCCTTCCTATAACATGAGATTAGATATCCAACTCAGATGGGATATCCAACTCCTTCCCATTCCAATCCTGAGACCCTTCCGATAGCAGAGATGTGATATCTCAATGCTTATATCAAACCTGAGACCCTTCCTATGGCTTGAGATGTCATATACAACTCCTTCCCATTCCAATCCTGAGACCCTTGCTATAGCATGAGATGTGATATCTCAATGCTTATACCAAATCTGAGACCCTTCCTATAGCATGAGATGTGATATCCAACTCCTTCCCATTCCAATCCTGAGACCCTTCCTATAGCATGAGATGTGATGTCTCAATGCTTCCAATACCAAACCTGAGATCCTTCCTATAACATGAGATGTGATATCCAACTCCTTCCCATTCCAATCCTGAGACCCTTATGATAGCATGAGATGTGATATCTCAATGCCTCTTATACCAAACCTGAGATCCTTCCGATAGCATGAGATGTGATATCTCAATGCTTCTAATACCAAACCTGAGATCCTTCCTATAATATGAGATGTGATTTCCAAATCCTTCCCCTTCCAAACCTGAGACCCTCCCTTTAGCATGAGATGTGATATCCAACTCCTTCCCATTCCAATCCTGAGACCCTTCTGATAGCATGAGATGTGATATCTCAATGCCTCTAATACCAAACCTGAGATCCTACCTCTAACATGAAATGTGATATCCATCTCCTTCCCTTTCCAAACCTGAGACCCTGCCTATAGCATGATATGTGATATCCAAGTCCTTCCCATTCCAATCCTGAGACCCTTCCTATAGCATGTGATGTGATATCTCAATGCTTATACCAAACCTGAGACCCTTCCTATGGCATGAGATGGCATATACAACTCCTTCCCATTCCAATCCTGAGACCCTTCCTATAGCATGAGATGTGATATCTCAATGCTTATACCAAACCTGAGACCCTTCCTATAGCATGAGATGTGATATCCAACTTCTTCCCATTCCAATCCTGAGACCCTTCCTATAGCATGAGATGTGATATCTCAATGCTTATACCAAACCTGAGACCCTTCCTATAGCTTGAGATGTGATATCCAACTCCTTCCCATTCCAATCCTGAGACCCTTCCTATAGCATGAGATGTGATATCTCAAGGCCTCTAATACCAAACCTGTGATCCTTCCTCTAACATGAAATGTGATATCCAACTCCTTCCCCTTCCAAACCTGAGAGCCTTCCTATAGCATGAGATATGATATCCAAGTCCTTCCCATTCCAATCCTGAGACCCTTCCTATAACATGAAATGTGATATCCAACTCCTTCCCATTCCAACCTGAGACCCTTCCTATAGCATGAGATGGGATATCCAACTCCTTCCAAATCCAATACTGATACCCTTCCGATAGCATGAGATGTGATATCCCAATGCTTCTACCAAACCTGAGACCCATACTATGGCATGAGATGTGATATCAAACTCCTTCCCATTCCAATCCTGAGACCCTTCTTATACCATGAGACTTGATATCTCAATGCTTCTAATACCAAACCTGAGACCCGTCCTATAACATGAGATGTGATATCCAAATCCTTCCCCTTCCAAACCTTAGACCCTTCCTTTATCATGAGATGTGATATCCAACTCCTTCCCATTCCAATCCTGAGACCCTTCCGATATCATGAGATGTGATATCTCAATGCTTATACCAAACCTGAGACCCTTCCTGTAGCATAAGATGTGATATCCAAATCCTTCCCATTCCAATCCTGAGACCCTTCCTATAGCATGAGATGTGATATCTCAATGCTTATACCAAACCTGAGACCCTTCCTATAGCATGAGATGTGATATCCAACTCCTTCCCATTTCAATCCTGAGAACCTTCCTATAGCATGAGATGTGATGTCTCAATGCTTCTAATACCAAACCTGAGATCCTTCCTATAACATGAGATGTGATATCCAACTCCTTCCCATTCCAATCCTGAGACCCTTATGATAGCATGAGATGTGATATCTCAATGCCTCTTATACCAAACCTGAGATCCTTCCGATAGCATGCGATGTGATATCTCAATGCTTCTAATACCAAACCTGAGATCCTTCCTATAATATGATGTGATTTCCAAATCCTTCCCCTTCCAAACCTGAGACTCTCCCTTTAGCATGAAATGTGATATCCAACTCCTTCCCATTCCAATCCTGAGACCCTTCTGATAGCATGAGATGTGATATCTCAATGCCTCTAATACCAAACCTGAGATCCTACCTCTAACATGAAATGTGATATCCATCTCCTTCCCTTTACAAACCGAGACCCTGCCTATAGCATGAGATGTGATATCCAAGTCCTTCCCATTCCAATCCTGAGACCCTTCTTATAGCATGTGATGTGATATCTCAATGCTTATACCAAACCTGAGACCCTTCCTATGGCATGAGATGTCATATACAACTCCTTCCCATTCCAACCCTGAGACCCTTCCTATAGCATGAGATGTGATATCTCAATGCTTATACCAAACCTGAGACCCTTCCTATAGCATGAGATGTGATATCCAACTTCTTCCCTTTCCAATCCTGAGACCCTTCCTATAGCATGAGATGTGATATCTCAATGCTTATACCCAACCTGAGACCCTTCCTATAGCATAAGATGTGATATCTCAATGCTTATACCAAACCTGAGACCCTTCTTATAGCATGAGATGTGATATCCAACTCCTTCCCATTCCAATCCTGAGACCCTTCCTATAGCATGAGATGTGATATCTCAATGCTTATACCAAACCTGAGACCCTTCCTATAGCATGAGATGTGATATCCAACTCCTTCCCATTCCAATCCTGAGACCCTTCCTATAGCATGAGATGTGATGTCTCAATGCTTCTAATACCAAACATGAGATGTGATATCCAACTCCTTCCCATTCCAATCCTGAGACCCTTCCTATAGCATGAGATGTGATATCTCAATGCCTCTTATACCAAACCTGAGATCCTTCCGATAGCATGAGATGTGATATCTCAATGCTTCTAATACCAAACCTGAGATCCTTCCTATAATATGAGATGTGATTTCCAAATCCTTCCCCTTCCAAACCTGAGACCCTCCCTTTAGCATGAAATGTGATATCCAACTCCTTCCCATTCCAATCCTGAGACCCTTCTGATAGCATGAGATGTGATATCTCAATGCCTCTAATACCAAACCTGAGATCCTACCTCTAACATGAAATGTGATATCCATCTCCATCCCTTTCCAAACCTGAGACCCTGCCTATAGCATGAGATGTGATATCCAAGTCCTTCCCATTCCAATCCTGAGACCCTTCCTATAGCATGTGATGTGATATCTCAATGCTTATACCAAACCTGAGACCCTTCCTATGGCATGAGATGTCATATACAACTCCTTCCCATTCCAACCCTGAGACCCTTCCTATAGCATGAGATGTGATATCTCAATGCTTATACCAAACCTGAGACCCATACTATGGCATGAGATGTGATATCAAACTCCTTCCCATTCCAATCCTGAGACGCTTCCTATAGCTTGAGATGTGATATCCAACTCCTTCCCATTCCAATTCTGAGACCCTTCTTATACCATGAGACTTGATATCTCAATGCTTCTGATACCAAACCTGAGACCCGTCCTATAACATGAGATGTGATATCCAAATCCTTCCCCTTCCAAACCTTAGACCCTTCCTTTATCATGAGATGTGATATCCAACTCCTTCCCATTCCAATCCTGAGACCCTTCCGATATCATGAGATTTGTTATCTCAATGCTTCTAATATCAAACTTGAGACCCTCCCTATAGCATGAGATGTGACATCCAAGTCCTTCCCATTCCAATCCTGAGACCCTTCCTATAGCATGAGATGTGATATCTCAATGCTTCTAATACCAAACCTGAGACCCTTCCTATAACATGAGATGGGATATCCAACCCCTTCCCATTCCAATCCTGAGACCCTTCCGATAGCAGAGATGTGATATCTCAATGCTTATACCAAACCTGAGACCCTTCCTAAGGCCTGAGATGTCATATACAACTCCTTCCCATTCCAATCCTGAGACCCTTCCTATAGCATGAGATGTGATAGCTCAATGCTTATACCAAATCTGAGACCCTTCCTATAGCATGAGATGTGATATCCAACACCTTCCCATTCCAATCCTGAGACCCTTCCTATAGCATGAGAAGTGATATCTCCATGCTTATACCAAACCTGAGACCCTTCCTATAGCATGAGATGTGATATCCAAATCCTTCCCATTCCAATCCTGAGACCCTTCCTATAGCATGAGATGTGATATCTCAATGCTTATACCAAACCTGAGAGCCTACCTATAGCATGAGATGTGATATCCAAGTCCATCCCATTCCAATCCTTAGACCCTTCCTACAGCATGCGATGTGATATCTCAATGATTCTAATACCAAACCAGAGACCCGTCCTTTAACATGAGATGGGATATCCAACTCCTTCCCATTCCAATCCTGAGCCACTCCTGATAGCAGAGATGTGATATCTCAATGCTTATACCAAACCTGAGACCCTTCCTATAACATGAGATGTGATATCCAACTCCTTCCCGTTCCAAACCTGAGACACTTCCTATAGCATATGTGATATCCAACTCCTTCCCATTCCAAACATGAGACCCTTCCTATAGCAAGAATGTAATATCCACCTCCTACCCATTCCAATCCTGAGACCCTTCCTATAACATGAGATGTGATATTCAACTCCTTCCCATTCCAACTTGAGACACTTCCTATAGCATGAGAAGGGCTATCCAACTCCTTCCCAATCCCATCCTGAGAACCTTCCGATAGCAGATATGTGATATCTCAATGCTTATACCAAACCTGAGACCCTTCCTATGGCATGAGATGTGATATCCAATTCCTTGCCATTCAAATCCTGAGACCCTTCCTATAGCATGAGATGTGATTTCTCAATGCTTCTACCAAACCTGAGACCCTTCCTTTAGCATGAGATGTGATATCCAAATCCTTCACATTCCAATCCTGAGACCCTTCCTATAGCATGAGATGTGATATCTCAATGCTTCTAATACCAAACCTGAGATCCTTCCTATAACATGAGATGTGATATCCAATTCCTTCCCATTCCAAACCTGAGACCCTTCCTATTGGATGAGATGTGATATCCAACTCCTTCCCATTCCAACCCTGAGACCCTTCCTATACCATGAGATGTGATATCTCAATGCTTCTAATACCAAACCTGGGAACCGTCCTATAACATGAGATGTGATATCTCAATGTTTCTAATAAAAAACCTGAGACCCTTCCTATAACATGAGATGTGATATCCAATTCCTTCCCATTCCAAACCTGAGACCCTTCCTATTGGATGAGATGTGATATCCAAATCCTCCCCCTTCCAAACCTGAGACCCTTCCTTTAGCATGAGATGTGATATCCAAATACTTCCCATTCCAATCCTAAAACCCTTCCTATAGCATGAGATTTGATATCTCAATGTTTCTAATAAAAAACCTGAGACCCTTCCTATAGCAAGAGATGTGATATCCAAATCCTTCCCATTCCAATCCTGAGACCCTTCCTGTATATAACATGAGATGTGATATCCAACTCCTTCCCATTCCAACCTGAGACCCTTCCTATAGCATGAGATGTGATATCCAACTCCTTACCATTCAAATCCTGAGACCCTCCCTATAACAAGAGATGTCATATCCAACTCCTTCCCATTCCAAACCTGAGACCTTTCCTATAACATGAGATGTGATATCCAACTCCTTCCCATTCCAAACCTGAGACCCTTCCGATAGCATGAGCTGTGATATCTCAATGCTTCAAAAACCAAACATGAGAACCATCCTATAACATGAGATGTGAAATCCAAATCCTTCCCTTCCCAAACCTGAGACTCTTCCTATAGCATGAGATGTGATATCTCAATGCTTCTACCAAACCTGAAACCCTTCCTATAGCATGAGATGTGATATCCAACTCCTTCCCATTCCAATCCTGAGACACATCCTATAGCATGAGATGTGATATCACAATGCTTCTAATACCAAACCTGAGACCCGTCCTATAACATGAGATGTGATATCCAAATCCTTCCCCTTCCAAACCTGGGACCCTTCCTTTAGCATGAGGTGTGATATCCAGCTCCTCCCATTCCAATCCTGAGACCCTTCCGATAGCAGAGATGTGATATTTCAATGCTTATACCAAACCTGAGACCCTTCCCATAGCATGAGATGTGATATCCAACTCCTTCCCATTCCAATCCTGAGACCCTGCCTATAGCATGAGATGTGATAACTCAATGCTTATACCAAACCTGAGACCCTTCCTATGGCATGAGATGTCATATACAACTCCTTCCCATTCCAACCCTGAGACCCTTCCTATAGCATGAGATGTGATATCTCAATGCTTATACCAAACCTGAGACCCTTCCTATAGCATGAGATGTGATATCCAACTTCTTCCCATTCCAATCCTGAGACCCTTCCTATAGCATGAGATGTGATATCTCAATGCTTATACCAAACCTGAGACCCTTCCTATAGCTTGAGATGTGATATCCAACTCCTTCCCATTCCAATCCTGAGACCCTTCCTATAGCATGAGATGTGATATCTCAAGGCCCCTAATACCAAACCTGAGATCCTTCCTCTAACATGAAATGTGATATCCAACTCCTTCCCCTTCCAAACCTGAGAGCCTTCCTATAGCATGAGATATGATATCCAAGTCCTTCCCATTCCAATCCTGAGACCCTTCCTATAACATGAAATGTGATATCCAACTCCTTCCCATTCTAACCTGAGACCCTTCCTATAGCATGAGATGGGATATCCAATTCCTTCCAAATCCAATACTGATACCCTTCCGATAGCATGAGATGTGATATCCCAATGCTTCTACCAAACCTGAGACCCATACTATGGCATGAGATGTGATATCAAACTCCTTCCCATTCCAATCCTGAGACGCTTCCTATAGCTTGAGATGTGATATCCAACTCCTTCCCATTCCAATTCTGAGACCCTTCTTATACCATGAGACTTGATATCTCAATGCTTCTAATACCAAACCTGAGACCCTTCCTATAACATGAGATGGGATATCCAACTCCTTCCCATTCCAATCCTGAGACCCTTCCGATAGCAGAGATGTGATATCTCAATGCTTATACCAAACCTGAGACCCTTCCTAAGGCCTGAGATGTCATATACAACTCCTTCCCATTCCAATCCTGAGACCCTTCCTATAGCATGAGATGTGATATCTCAATGCTTATACCAAATCTGAGACCCTTCCTATAGCATGAGATGTGATATCCAACACCTTCCCATTCCAATCCTGAGACCCTTCCTATAGCATGAGAAGTGATATCTCCATGCTTATACCAAACCTGAGACCCTTCCTATAGCATGAGATGTGATATCCAAATCCTTCCCATTCCAATCCTGAGACCCTTCCTATAGCATGAGATGTGATATCTCAATGCTTATACCAAACCTGAGAGCCTACCTATAGCATGAGATGTGATATCCAAGTCCATCCCATTCCAATCCTTAGACCCTTCCTACAGCATGCGATGTGATATCTCAATGATTCTAATACCAAACCAGAGACCCGTCCTTTAACATGAGATGGGATATCCAACTCCTTCCCATTCCAATCCTGAGCCACTCCTGATAGCAGAGATGTGATATCTCAATGCTTATACCAAACCTGAGACCCTTCCTATAACATGAGATGTGATATCCAACTCCTTCCCGTTCCAAACCTGAGACACTTCAGATAGCATATGTGATATCCAACTCCTTCCCATTCCAAACATGAGACCCTTCCTATAGCAAGAATGTAATATCCAACTCCTACCCATTCCAATCCTGAGACCATTCCTATAGCATGAGATGTGATATATCAATGCTTCTAATACCAATCCTGAGATCCTTCCTATGACATGAGATGTGATATCCAAATCCTTCCCATTCCAATCCTGAGACCCTTCCTATAGCAAGAGATGTGATATCCAAATCCTTCCCATTCCAATCCTGAGACCCTTCCTATAACATGAGATGTGATATTCAACTCCTTCCCATTCCAACCTGAGACACTTCCTATAGCATGAGAAGGGATATCCAACTCCTTCCCAATCCAATCCTGAGAACCTTCCGATAGCAGAGATGTGATATCTCAATGCTTATACCAAACCTGAGACCCTTCCTATGGCATGAGATGTGATATCCAACTCCTTGCCATTCAAATCCTGAGACCCTTCCTATAGCATGAGATGTGATTTCTCAATGCTTCTACCAAACCTGAGACCCTTCCTTTAGCATGAGATGTGATATCCAAATCCTTCACATTCCAATCCTGAGACCCTTCCTATAGCATGAGATGTGATATCTCAATGCTTCTAATACCAAACCTGAGATCCTTCCTATAACATGAGATGTGATATCCAATTCCTTCCCATTCCAAACCTGAGACCCTTCCTATTGGATGAGATGTGATATCCAACTCCTTCCCATTCCAACCCTGAGACCCTTCCTATACCATGAGATGTGATATCTCAATGCTTCTAATACCAAACCTGGGAACCGTCCTATAATATGAGATGTGATATCTCAATGTTTCTAATAAAAAACTTGAGACCCTTCCTATAACATGAGATGTGATATCCAATTCCTTCCCATTCCAAACCTGAGACCCTTCCTATTGGATGAGATGTGATATCCAAATCCTTCCCCTTCCAAACCTGAGACCCTTCCTTTAGCATGAGATGTGATATCCAAATACTTCCCATTCCAATCCTAAAACCCTTCCTATAGCATGAGATTTGATATCTCAAGGTTTCTAATAAAAAACCTGAGACCCTTCCTATAGCAAGAGATGTGATATCCAAATCCTTCCCATTCCAATCCTGAGACCCTTCCTGTATATAACATGAGATGTGATATCCAACTCCTTCCCATTCCAACCTGAGACCCTTCCTATAGCATGAGATGTGATATCCAACTCCTTACCATTCAAATCCTGAGACCCTCCTTATAACAAGAGATGTCATATCCAACTCCTTCCCATTCCAAACCTGAGACCCTTCCTATAACATGAGATGTGATATCCAACTCCTTCCCATTCCAAACCTGAGACCCTTCCGATAGCATGAGCTGTGATATCTCAATGCTTCAAAAACCAAACATGAGAACCATCCTTTAACATGAGATGTGAAATCCAAATCCTTCCCTTCCCAAACCTGAGACTCTTCCTATAGCATGAGATGTGATATCTCAATGCTTCTACCAAACCTGAAACCCTTCCTATAGCATGAGATGTGATATCCAACTCCTTCCCATTCCAATCCTGAGACACATCCTATAGCATGAGATGTGATATCACAATGCTTCTAATACCAAACCTGAGACCCGTCCTATAACATGAGATGTGATATCCAAATCCTTCCCCTTCCAAACCTGAGACCCTTCCTTTAGCATGAGGTGTGATATCCATCTCCTCCCATTCCAATCCTGAGTCCCTTCCGATAGCAGAGATGTGATATTTCAATGCTTATACCAAACCTGAGACCCTTCCCATAGCATGAGATGTGATATCCAACTCCTTCCCATTCCAATCCTGAGACCCTTCCTATAGCATGAGATGTGATATCTCAATGCTTCTAATACCAAACCTGAGATCCTTCCTATAACATGAGATGTGATATCCAACTCCTTCCCATTCCAATCCCGAGACCCTTCCTATAGCATGAGATGTGATATCTCAATGCTTCTAATACCAAACCTAAGGTCCTTCCTATAACATGAGATGTGATATCCAAATCCTTCCCATTCCAAACCTGAGACCCTCCCTTTAGCATGAGATGTGATATCCAACTCCTTCCCATTCCAATCCTGATACCCTTCTGATAGCATGAGATGTGATATCTCAATGCCTCTAATACCAAACCTGAGATCCTACCTCTAACATGAAATGTGATATCCAACTCCTTCCTTTTCCAAACCTGAGACCCTTCCTACAGCATGAGATGTGATATCCAAGTCCTTCCCATTCCAATCCTGAGACCCTTCCTATAACATGAGATGTGATATCCAACTCCTTCTATTCCAACTTGAGACCCTTCCTATAGCATGAGATGGGATATCCAACTCCTTCCAAATCCAATCCTGATACCCTTCCGATAGCATGAGATGTGATATCCCAATGCTTCTACAAAACCTGAGACCCATACCATGGCATGAGATGTGATATCAAACTCCCGTCCTATACCATGAGACTTGATATCTCAATGCTTCTAATACCAAACCTGAGACCGGTCCAATAACATGAGATGTGATATCCAAATCCTTCCCCTTCCAAACCTTAGACCCTTCCTTTATCATGAGATGTGATATCCAAGTCCTTCCCATTCCATTCCTGAGACCCTTCCTATAGCATGAGATGTGATATCTCAATGCTTCTAATACCAAACCTGAGACCCTTCCTATAACATGAGATGTGATATCTCAATGCTTCTAATACCAAACTTGAGACCCTTCCTATAACATGAATTGTGATATCCAAATCCTTCCCATTCCAATCCTGAGACCCTTCCGATAGCAGAGATGTGATATCTCAATGCTTATACCAAACCTAAGACCCTTCCGATAGCATGAGATGTGATATCTCAATGCTTCTAATACCAAACCTGAGATCCTTCCAATAACATGAGATATGATGTCCAAATCCCTCCCCTTCCAAACCTTAGACCATCCCTTTAGCATGAGATTTGATATCCAACTCCTTCCCATTCCAATCCTGAGAACCTTCTGATGGCATGAGATGTGATATCTCAATGCCTCTAAAACCAAACCTGAGATCCTACCTCTAACATGAAATGTGATATCCAACTCCTTCCCCTTCCAACCCTGAGAGCCTTCCTATAGAATGAGATGTGATATCCAAGTCCTTCCCATTCCAATCCTGAGACCCTTCCTATAACATGAGATGTGATATCCAACTCCTTCCCATTCCAATCATGAGACCCTTCCTATAGCTTGAGATGTGATATCCAACTCCTTCTCATTCCAATTCTGAGACCCTTCCTATAGCATGAGATGTGATATCTCAATGCTTATACCAAACCTGAGACCCTTCCTATAGCTTGAGATGTGATATCCAACTCCTTCCCATTCCAATCCTGAGACCCTTCCTATAGCATGAGATGTGATATCTCAAGGCCCCTAATACCAAACCTGAGATCCTTCCTCTAACATGAAATATGATATCCAACTCCTTCCCCTTCCAAACCTGAGAGCCTTCCTATAGCATGAGATATGATATCCAAGTCCTTCCCATTCCAATCCTGAGACCCTTCCTATAACATATAATGTGATATCCAACTCCTTCCCATTCTAACCTGAGACCCTTTCTATAGCATGAGATGGGATATCCAACTCCTTCCAAATCCAATACTGATACCCTTCCGATAGCATGAGATGTGATATCCCAATGCTTCTACCAAACCTGAGACCCATACTATGGCATGAGATGTGATATCAAGCTCCTTCCCATTCCAATCCTGAGACGTTTCCTATAGCTTGAGATGTGATATCCAACTCCTTCCCATTCCAATTCTGAGACCCTTCTTATACCATGAGACTTGATATCTCAATGCTTCTAATACCAATCCTGAGATCCTTCCTATGACATGAGATGTGATATCCAAATCCTTCCCATTCCAATCCTGAGACCCTTCCTATAGCAAGAGATGTGATATCCAAATCCTTCCCATTCCAATCCTGAGACCCTTCCTATAACATGAGATGTGATATTCAACTCCTTCCCATTCCAACCTGAGACACTTCCTATAGCATGAGAAGGGATATCCAACTCCTTCCCAATCCAATCCTGAGAACCTTCCGATAGCAGAGATGTGATATCTCAATGCTTATACCAAACCTGAGACCCTTCCTATGGCATGAGATGTGATATCCAACTCCTTGCCATTCAAATCCTGAGACCCTTCCTATAGCATGAGATGTGATTTCTCAATGCTTCTACCAAACCTGAGACCCTTCCTTTAGCATGAGATGTGATATCCAAATCCTTCACATTCCAATCCTGAGACCCTTCCTATAGCATGAGATGTGATATCTCAAGGCCCCTAATACCAAACCTGAGATCCTTCCTCTAACATGAAATGTGATATCCAACTCCTTCCCATTCCAAACCTGAGACCCTTCCTATTGGATGAGATGTGATATCCAACTCCTTCCCATTCCAACCCTGAGACCCTTCCTATACCATGAGATGTGATATCTCAATGCTTCTAATACCAAACCTGGGAACCGTCCTATAACATGAGATGTGATATCTCAATGTTTCTAATAAAAAACTTGAGACCCTTCCTATAACATGAGATGTGATATCCAATTCCTTCCCATTCCAAACCTGAGACCCTTCCTATTGGATGAGATGTGATATCCAAATCCTTCCCCTTCAAAACCTGAGACCCTTCCTTTAGCATGAGATGTGATATCCAAATACTTCCCATTCCAATCCTAAAACCCTTCCTATAGCATGAGATTTGATATCTCAAGGTTTCTAATAAAAAACCTGAGACCCTTCCTATAGCAAGAGATGTGATATCCAAATCCTTCCCATTCCAATCCTGAGACCCTTCCTGTATATAACATGAGATGTGATATCCAACTCCTTCCCATTCCAACCTGAGACCATTCCTATAGCATGAGATGTGATATCCAACTCCTTACCATTCAAATCCTGAGACCCTCCTTATAACAAGAGATGTCATATCCAACTCCTTCCCATTCCAAACCTGAGACCCTTCCTATAACATGAGATGTGATATCCAACTCCTTCCCATTCCAAACCTGAGACCCTTCCGATAGCATGAGCTGTGATATCTCAATGCTTCAAAAACCAAACATGAGAACCATCCTAAAACATGAGATGTGAAATCCAAATCCTTCCCTTCCCAAACCTGAGACTCTTCCTATAGCATGAGATGTGATATCTCAATGCTTCTACCAAACCTGAAACCCTTCCTATAGCATGAGATGTGATATCCAACTCCTTCCCATTCCAATCCTGAGACACATCCTATAGCATGAGATGTGATATCACAATGCTTCTAATACCAAACCTGAGACCCGTCCTATAACATGAGATGTGATATCCAAATCCTTCCCCTTCCAAACCTGAGACCCTTCCTTTAGCATGAGGTGTGATATCCAGCTCCTCCCATTCCAATCCTGAGTCCCTTCCGATAGCAGAGATGTGATATTTCAATGCTTATACCAAACCTGAGACCCTTCCCATAGCATGAGATGTGATATCCAACTCCTTCCCATTCCAATCCTGAGACCCTTCCTATAGCATGAGATGTGATATCTCAATGCTTCTAATACCAAACCTGAGATCCTTCCTATAACATGAGATGTGATATCCAACTCCTTCCCATTCCAATCCCGAGACCCTTCCTATAGCATGAGATGTGATATCTCAATGCTTCTAATACCAAACCTAAGGTCCTTCCTATAACATGAGATGTGATATCCAAATCCTTCCCATTCCAAACCCGAGACCCTCCCTTTAGCATGAGATGTGATATCCAACTCCTTCCCATTCCAATCCTGATACCCTTCTGATAGCATGAGATGTGATATCTCAATGCCTCTAATACCAAACCTGAGATCCTACCTCTAACATGAAATGTGATATCCAACTCCTTCCTTTTCCAAACCTGAGACCCTTCCTACAGCATGAGATGTGATATCCAAGTCCTTCCCATTCCAATCCTGAGACCCTTCCTATAACATGAGATGTGATATCCAACTCCTTCTATTCCAACTTGAGACCCTTCCGATAGCATGAGATGTAATATCCCAATGCTTCTACAAAACCTGAGACCCATACCATGGCATGAGATGTGATATCAAACTCCCGTCCTATACCATGAGACTTGATATCTCAATGCTTCTAATACCAAACCTGAGACCGGTCCAATAACATGAGATGTGATATCCAAATCCTTCCCCTTCCAAACCTTAGACCCTTCCTTTATCATGAGATGTGATATCCAAGTCCTTCCCATTCCATTCCTGAGACCCTTCATATAGCATGAGATGTGATATCTCAATGCTTCTAATACCAAACCTGAGACCCTTCCTATAACATGAGATGTGATATCTCAATGCTTCTAATACCAAACTTGAGACCCTTCCTATAACATGAATTGTGATATCCAAATCCTTCCCATTCCAATCCTGAGACACTTCCGATAGCAGAGATGTGATATCTCAATGCTTATACCAAACCTAAGACCCTTCCGATAGCATGAGATGTGATATCTCAATGCTTCTAATACCAAACCTGAGATCCTTCCAATAACATGAGATATGATGTCCAAATCCCTCCCCTTCCAAACCTTAGACCATCCCTTTAGCATGAGATTTGATATCCAACTCCTTCCCATTCCAATCCTGAGACCCTTCTGATGGCATGAGATGTGATATCTCAATGCCTCTAAAACCAAACCTGAGATCCTACCTCTAACATGAAATGTGATATCCAACTCCTTCCCCTTCCAACCCTGAGAGCCTTCCTATAGAATGAGATGTGATATCCAAGTCCTTCCCATTCCAATCCTGAGACCCTTCCTATAACATGAGATGTGATATCCAACTCCTTCCCATTCCAATCATGAGACCCTTCCTATAGCTTGAGATGTGATATCCAACTCCTTCTCATTCCAATTCTGAGACCCTTCCTATAGCATGAGATGTGATATCTCAATGCTTATACCAAACCTGAGACCCTTCCTATAGCTTGAGATGTGATATCCAACTCCTTCCCATTCCAATCCTGAGACCCTTCCTATAGCATGAGATGTGATATCTCAAGGCCCCTAATACCAAACCTGAGATCCTTCCTCTAACATGAAATGTGATATCCAACTTCTTCCCCTTCCAAACCTGAGAGCCTTCCTATAGCATGAGATATGATATCCAAGTCCTTCCCATTCCAATCCTGAGACCCTTCCTATAACATGAAATGTGATATCCAACTCCTTCCCATTCTAACCTGAGACCCTTCCTATAGCATGAGATGGGATATCCAACTCCTTCCAAATCCAATACTGATACCCTTCCGATAGCATGAGATGTGATATCCCAATGCTTCTACCAAACCTGAGACCCATACTATGGCATGAGATGTGATATCAAACTCCTTCCCATTCCAATCCTGAGACGCTTCCTTTAGCATGAGATGTGATATCCAAATACTTCCCATTCCAATCCTAAAACCCTTCCTATAGCATGAGATTTGATATCTCAAGGTTTCTAATAAAAAACCTGAGACCCTTCCTATAGCAAGAGATGTGATATCCAAATCCTTCCCATTCCAATCCTGAGACCCTTCCTGTATATAACATGAGATGTGATATCCAACTCCTTCCCATTCCAACCTGAGACCCTTCCTATAGCATGAGATGTGATATCCAACTCCTTACCATTCAAATCCTGAGACCCTCCTTATAACAAGAGATGTCATATCCAACTCCTTCCCATTCCAAACCTGAGACCCTTCCTATAACATGAGATGTGATATCCAACTCCTTCCCATTCCAAACCTGAGACCCTTCCGATAGCATGAGCTGTGATATCTCAATGCTTCAAAAACCAAACATGAGAACCATCCTAAAACATGAGATGTGAAATCCAAATCCTTCCCTTCCCAAACCTGAGACTCTTCCTATAGCATGAGATGTGATATCTCAATGCTTCTACCAAACCTGAAACCCTTCCTATAGCATGAGATGTGATATCCAACTCCTTCCCATTCCAATCCTGAGACACATCCTATAGCATGAGATGTGATATCACAATGCTTCTAATACCAAACCTGAGACCCGTCCTATAACATGAGATGTGATATCCAAATCCTTCCCCTTCCAAACCTGAGACCCTTCCTTTAGCATGAGGTGTGATATCCAGCTCCTCCCATTCCAATCCTGAGTCCCTTCCGATAGCAGAGATGTGATATTTCAATGCTTATACCAAACCTGAGACCCTTCCCATAGCATGAGATGTGATATCCAACTCCTTCCCATTCCAATCCTGAGACCCTTCCTATAGCATGAGATGTGATATCTCAATGCTTCTAATACCAAACCTGAGATCCTTCCTATAACATGAGATGTGATATCCAACTCCTTCCCATTCCAATCCCGAGACCCTTCCTATAGCATGAGATGTGATATCTCAATGCTTCTAATACCAAACCTAAGGTCCTTCCTATAACATGAGATGTGATATCCAAATCCTTCCCATTCCAAACCCGAGACCCTCCCTTTAGCATGAGATGTGATATCCAACTCCTTCCCATTCCAATCCTGATACCCTTCTGATAGCATGAGATGTGATATCTCAATGCCTCTAATACCAAACCTGAGATCCTACCTCTAACATGAAATGTGATATCCAACTCCTTCCTTTTCCAAACCTGAGACCCTTCCTACAGCATGAGATGTGATATCCAAGTCCTTCCCATTCCAATCCTGAGACCCTTCCTATAACATGAGATGTGATATCCAACTCCTTCTATTCCAACTTGAGACCCTTCCGATAGCATGAGATGTAATATCCCAATGCTTCTACAAAACCTGAGACCCATACCATGGCATGAGATGTGATATCAAACTCCCGTCCTATACCATGAGACTTGATATCTCAATGCTTCTAATACCAAACCTGAGACCGGTCCAATAACATGAGATGTGATATCCAAATCCTTCCCCTTCCAAACCTTAGACCCTTCCTTTATCATGAGATGTGATATCCAAGTCCTTCCCATTCCATTCCTGAGACCCTTCATATAGCATGAGATGTGATATCTCAATGCTTCTAATACCAAACCTGAGACCCTTCCTATAACATGAGATGTGATATCTCAATGCTTCTAATACCAAACTTGAGACCCTTCCTATAACATGAATTGTGATATCCAAATCCTTCCCATTCCAATCCTGAGACACTTCCGATAGCAGAGATGTGATATCTCAATGCTTATACCAAACCTAAGACCCTTCCGATAGCATGAGATGTGATATCTCAATGCTTCTAATACCAAACCTGAGATCCTTCCAATAACATGAGATATGATGTCCAAATCCCTCCCCTTCCAAACCTTAGACCATCCCTTTAGCATGAGATTTGATATCCAACTCCTTCCCATTCCAATCCTGAGACCCTTCTGATGGCATGAGATGTGATATCTCAATGCCTCTAAAACCAAACCTGAGATCCTACCTCTAACATGAAATGTGATATCCAACTCCTTCCCCTTCCAACCCTGAGAGCCTTCCTATAGAATGAGATGTGATATCCAAGTCCTTCCCATTCCAATCCTGAGACCCTTCCTATAACATGAGATGTGATATCCAACTCCTTCCCATTCCAATCATGAGACCCTTCCTATAGCTTGAGATGTGATATCCAACTCCTTCTCATTCCAATTCTGAGACCCTTCCTATAGCATGAGATGTGATATCTCAATGCTTATACCAAACCTGAGACCCTTCCTATAGCTTGAGATGTGATATCCAACTCCTTCCCATTCCAATCCTGAGACCCTTCCTATAGCATGAGATGTGATATCTCAAGGCCCCTAATACCAAACCTGAGATCCTTCCTCTAACATGAAATGTGATATCCAACTTCTTCCCCTTCCAAACCTGAGAGCCTTCCTATAGCATGAGATATGATATCCAAGTCCTTCCCATTCCAATCCTGAGACCCTTCCTATAACATGAAATGTGATATCCAACTCCTTCCCATTCTAACCTGAGACCCTTCCTATAGCATGAGATGGGATATCCAACTCCTTCCAAATCCAATACTGATACCCTTCCGATAGCATGAGATGTGATATCCCAATGCTTCTACCAAACCTGAGACCCATACTATGGCATGAGATGTGATATCAAACTCCTTCCCATTCCAATCCTGAGACGCTTCCTATAGCTTGAGATGTGATATCCAACTCCTTCCCATTCCAATTCTGAGACCCTTCTTATACCATGAGACTTGATATCTCAAAGCTTCTAATACCAAACCTGAGACCCGTCCTATAACATGAGATGTGATATCCAAATCCTTCCCCTTCCAAACCTTAGACCCTTCCTTTATCATGAGATGTGATATCCAACTCCTTCCCATTCCAATCCTGAGACCCTTCCGATATCATGAGATTTGTTATCTCAATGCTTCTAATATCAAACTTGAGACCCTCCCTATAGCATGAGATGTGACATCCAAGTCCTTCCCATTCCAATCCTGAGACCCTTATGATAGCAGAGATGTGATATCTCAATGCTTATACCAAACCTGAGACCCTTCCTAAGGCCTGAGATGTCATATACAACTCCTTCCCATTCCAATCCTGAGACCCTTCCTATAGCATGAGATGTGATATCTCAATGCTTATACCAAATCTGAGACCCTTCCTATAGCATGAGATGTGATATCCAACACCTTCCCATTCCAATCCTGAGACCCTTCCTATAGCATGAGAAGTGATATCTCCATGCTTATACCAAACCTGAGACCCTTCCTATAGCATGAGATGTGATATCCAAATCCTTCCCATTCCAATCCTGAGACCCTTCCTATAGCATGAGATGTGATATCTCAATGCTTATACCAAACCTGAGAGCCTACCTATAGCATGAGATGTGATATCCAAGTCCATCCCATTCCAATCCTTAGACCCTTCCTACAGCATGCGATGTGATATCTCAATGATTCTAATACCAAACCAGAGACCCGTCCTTTAACATGAGATGGGATATCCAACTCCTTCCCATTCCAATCCTGAGCCACTCCTGATAGCAGAGATGTGATATCTCAATGCTTATACCAAACCTGAGACCCTTCCTATAACATGAGATGTGATATCCAACTCCTTCCCGTTCCAAACCTGAGACACTTCAGATAGCATATGTGATATCCAACTCCTTCCCATTCCAAACATGAGACCCTTCCTATAGCAAGAATGTAATATCCAACTCCTACCCATTCCAATCCTGAGACCATTCCTATAGCATGAGATGTGATATATCAATGCTTCTAATACCAATCCTGAGATCCTTCCTATGACATGAGATGTGATATCCAAATCCTTCCCATTCCAATCCTGAGACCCTTCCTATAGCAAGAGATGTGATATCCAAATCCTTCCCATTCCAATCCTGAGACCCTTCCTATAACATGAGATGTGATATTCAACTCCTTCCCATTCCAACCTGAGACACTTCCTATAGCATGAGAAGGGATATCCAACTCCTTCCCAATCCAATCCTGAGAACCTTCCGATAGCAGAGATGTGATATCTCAATGCTTATACCAAACCTGAGACCCTTCCTATGGCATGAGATGTGATATCCAACTCCTTGCCATTCAAATCCTGAGACCCTTCCTATAGCATGAGATGTGATTTCTCAATGCTTCTACCAAACCTGAGACCCTTCCTTTAGCATGAGATGTGATATCCAAATCCTTCACATTCCAATCCTGAGACCCTTCCTATAGCATGAGATGTGATATCTCAATGCTTCTAATACCAAACCTGAGATCCTTCCTATAACATGAGATGTGATATCCAATTCCTTCCCATTCCAAACCTGAGACCCTTCCTATTGGATGAGATGTGATATCCAACTCCTTCCCATTCCAACCCTGAGACCCTTCCTATACCATGAGATGTGATATCTCAATGCTTCTAATACCAAACCTGGGAACCGTCCTATAACATGAGATGTGATATCTCAATGTTTCTAATAAAAAACTTGAGACCCTTCCTATAACATGAGATGTGATATCCAATTCCTTCCCATTCCAAACCTGAGACCCTTCCTATTGGATGAGATGTGATATCCAAATCCTTCCCCTTCCAAACCTGAGACCCTTCCTTTAGCATGAGATGTGATATCCAAATACTTCCCATTCCAATCCTAAAACCCTTCCTATAGCATGAGATTTGATATCTCAAGGTTTCTAATAAAAAACCTGAGACCCTTCCTATAGCAAGAGATGTGATATCCAAATCCTTCCCATTCCAATCCTGAGACCCTTCCTGTATATAACATGAGATGTGATATCCAACTCCTTCCCATTCCAACCTGAGACCCTTCCTATAGCATGAGATGTGATATCCAACTCCTTACCATTCAAATCCTGAGACCCTCCTTATAACAAGAGATGTCATATCCAACTCCTTCCCATTCCAAACCTGAGACCCTTCCTATAACATGAGATGTGATATCCAACTCCTTCCCATTCCAAACCTGAGACCCTTCCGATAGCATGAGCTGTGATATCTCAATGCTTCAAAAACCAAACATGAGAACCATCCTATAACATGAGATGTGAAATCCAAATCCTTCCCTTCCCAAACCTGAGACTCTTCCTATAGCATGAGATGTGATATCTCAATGCTTCTACCAAACCTGAAACCCTTCCTATAGCATGAGATGTGATATCCAACTCCTTCCCATTCCAATCCTGAGACACATCCTATAGCATGAGATGTGATATCACAATGCTTCTAATACCAAACCTGAGACCCGTCCTATAACATGAGATGTGATATCCAAATCCTTCCCCTTCCAAACCTGAGACCCTTCCTTTAGCATGAGGTGTGATATCCAGCTCCTCCCATTCCAATCCTGAGTCCCTTCCGATAGCAGAGATGTGATATTTCAATGCTTATACCAAACCTGAGACCCTTCCCATAGCATGAGATGTGATATCCAACTCCTTCCCATTCCAATCCTGAGACCCTTCCTATAGCATGAGATGTGATATCTCAATGCTTCTAATACCAAACCTGAGATCCTTCCTATAACATGAGATGTGATATCCAACTCCTTCCCATTCCAATCCCGAGACCCTTCCTATAGCATGAGATGTGATATCTCAATGCTTCTAATACCAAACCTAAGGTCCTTCCTATAACATGAGATGTGATATCCAAATCCTTCCCATTCCAAACCTGAGACCCTCCCTTTAGCATGAGATGTGATATCCAACTCCTTCCCATTCCAATCCTGATACCTTTCTGATAGCATGAGATGTGATATCTCAATGCCTCTAATACCAAACCTGAGATCCTACCTCTAACATGAAATGTGATATCCAACTCCTTCCTTTTCCAAACCTGAGACCCTTCCTACAGCATGAGATGTGATATCCAAGTCCTTCCCATTCCAATCCTGAGACCCTTCCTATAACATGAGATGTGATATCCAACTCCTTCTATTCCAACTTGAGACCCTTCCTAGAGCATGAGATGGGATATCCAACTCCTTCCAAATCCAATCCTGATACCCTTCCGATAGCATGAGATGTGATATCCCAATGCTTCTACAAAACCTGAGACCCATACCATGGCACGAGATGTGATATCAAACTCCCGTCCTATACCATGAGACTTGATATCTCAATGCTTCTAATACCAAACCTGAGACCGGTCCAATAACATGAGATGTGATATCCAAATCCTTCCCCTTCCAAACCTTAGACCCTTCCTTTATCATGAGATGTGATATCCAAGTCCTTCCCATTCCATTCCTGAGACCCTTCCTATAGCATGAGATGTGATATCTCAATGCTTCTAATACCAAACCTGAGACCCTTCCTATAACATGAGATGTGATATCTCAATGCTTCTAATACCAAACTTGAGACCCTTCCTATAACATGAATTGTGATATCCAAATCCTTCCCATTCCAATCCTGAGACCCTTCCGATAGCAGAGATGTGATATCTCAATGCTTATACCAAACCTAAGACCCTTCCGATAGCATGAGATGTGATATCTCAATGCTTCTAATACCAAACCTGAGATCCTTCCAATAACATGAGATATGATGTCCAAATCCCTCCCCTTCCAAACCTTAGACCATCCCTTTAGCATGAGATTTGATATCCAACTCCTTCCCATTCCAATCCTGAGACCCTTCTGATGGCATGAGATGTGATATCTCAATGCCTCTAAAACCAAACCTGAGATCCTACCTCTAACATGAAATGTGATATCCAACTCCTTTCCCTTCCAACCCTGAGAGCCTTCCTATAGAATGAGATGTCATATCCAAGTCCTTCCCATTCCAATCCTGAGACCCTTCCTATAACATGAGATGTGATATCCAACTCCTTCCCATTCCAATCATGAGACCCTTCCTATAGCTTGAGATGTGATATCCAACTCCTTCTCATTCCAATTCTGAGACCCGTCCTATACCATGAGACTTGATACCTCAATGCTTCAAATACCAAACCTGAGACCGGTCCTATAACATGAGATGTGATACCCAAATCCGTCCCCTTCCAAACCTTAGACCCTTCCTATAGCATGAGATGTGATATCTCATTGCTTCTAATACCAAACCTGAAACCCTTCCTATAACGAGATGGGATATCCAACTCCTTCCCATTCCAATCCTGAGACCCTTCAGATAGCAGAGATGTGATATCCAACTCCTTCCCATTCCAAACCTGAGACCCTTCCTATAGCATGAGATGTTATAATTTAATGCTTCTAAAACCAAACCTGAGAACCATCCTATAACCTGTGAAATCCAAATCCTTCCCTTTCCAAACCTGAGACCCTTCCGATAGCATGAGATGTGATATCTCAATGCTTCTAAAACCAAACATGAGAACCATCCTATAACATGAGATGTGAAATCCAAATCCTTCCCTTTCCAAACCTGAGACCCTTCCTATAGCTTGAGATGAAATATCAAACTCCTTCCCATTCCAATCCTGAGATAGCTTGAGATGTGATATCCAACTCCATCCCATTCCAATCCTGAGACCCTTCCGATAGCATGAGATGTGATAGCTCAATGCTTCTAATATCAAAACTGAGACCCTCCCAATAGTATGAGATGTGAATTCTAAGTCCTTCCCATTCCTATCCTGAGACCCTTCCGATAGCAGAGATGTGATATCTCAATGCTTATACCAAACCTGATGACCCTTCCTATGGCATTAGATGTGATATCCAACTCCTTCCCATTCCAATCCTGAGTTCCTTCCTATAGCATGAGATGTGATATCTCAATGCTTCTATCAAACCTGATACCCTCCTTTAGCATGAGATGTGATATTCAACTCCTTCCCATTCCAATCCTGAGACCCTTCCTATAACATGAGACGTGATATCCAACTCCTTCCCATTCCAATCCTGAGACTCCTCCTATAGCATGAGATGTGATATCCAACTCCTTCCCATTCCAATCATGAGACCCTTCCTATAGCTTGAGATGTGATATCTCAATGCTTCTAATACCAAACCTGGGACCCGTCCTATAACATGAGATACGTCCTATAACATGAGATATGATATCCAAATCCTTCCCCTTCCAAACCTGAGACCCTTCCTTTAGCATGAGATGTGATATCCAAATCCTTCCCATTCCAATACTGAAACCCTTCCTATAGCATGAGATGTCATATCTCAATGTTTCTAATAGAAAACCTGAGACCCTTCCTATAGCAAGAGATGTGATATCCAAATCCTTCCCATTTCAATCTTGAGACCCTTCCTATAACATGAGATGTGATATCCAACTCCTACCCATTCCAACCTGAGACCCTTCCTATAGCATGAGAAGGGATATCCAGTTCCTTCCCAATCCAATCCTTAGACCCTTCCGATAGCAGAGATGTGATATCTCAATGCTTATACCAAACCTGAGACCCTTCCTTTAGCATGAGATGTGATATCCAAATCCTTCACATTCCAATCCTGAGACGCTTCCTATAGCATGAGATGTGATATCTCAATGCTTCTAATACAAAACCTGAGATCCTTCCTATAACATGAGATGTGATATCCAAGTCCTTCCCATTCCAATCCTGAGACCCTTCCTATAACATGAGATGTGATATCCAACTCCTTCTATTCCAACCTGAGACCCTTCCTATAACATGAGACGTGATATCCAACTCCTTCCCAATCCAATCCTTAGACCCTTCCGATAGCAGAGATGTGATATCTCAATGCTTATACCAAACCTGATGACCCTTCCTATGGCATTAGATGTGATATCCAACTCCTTCCCATTCCAATCCTGAGTTCCTTCCTATAGCATGAGATGTGATATCTGAATGCTTCTATCAAACCTGATACCCTTCCTTTAGCATGAGATGTGATATTCAACTCCTTCCCATTCCAATCCTGAGACCCTTCCTATAACATGAGACGTGATATCCAACTCCTTCCCATTCCAATCCTGAGACTCCTCCTATAGCATGAGATGTGATATCTCAATGCTTCTAATACCAGACCTGGGACCGGTCCTATAACATGAGATATGATATCCAAATCCTTCTCCTTCCAAACCTGAGACCCTTCCTATAGCAAGAGATGTGATATCCAATTCCTTCCCATTCCAATCCTGAGACCCTTCCTATAACGAGATGTAATATCCAACTCCTTCCCATTCCAACCTGAGACCCTTCCTGTAGCATGAGAAGGGAGATCCAACTCCTTCCCATTCCAATCGTGAGACCCTTCCTATACCATGAGATGTGATATCTCAATGCTTCTAATACCAAACCTGGGACCCGTCCTATAACATGAGATACGTCCTATAACATGAGATATGATATCCAAATCCTTCCCCTTCCAAACCTGAGACCCTTCCTTTAGCATGAGATGTGATATCCAAATCCTTCCCATTCCAATACTGAAACCCTTCCTATAGCATGAGATGTCATATCACAATGTTTCTAATAGAAAACCTGAGACCCTTCCTATAGCAAGAGATGTGATATCCAAATCCTTCCCATTTCAATCTTGAGACCCTTCCTATAACATGAGATGTGATATCCAACTCCTACCCATTCCAACCTGAGACCCTTCCTATAGCATGAGAAGGGATATCCAATTCCTTCCCAATCCAATCCTTAGACCCTTCCGATAGCAGAGATGTGATATCTCAATGCTTATACCAAACCTGAGACCCTTCCTTTAGCATGAGATGTGATATCCAAATCCTTCACATTCCAATCCTGAGACCCTTCCTATAGCATGAGATGTGATATCTCAATGCTTCTAATACAAAACCTGAGATCCTTCCTATAACATGAGATGTGATATCCAAGTCCTTCCCATTCCAATCCTGAGACCCTTCCTATAACATGAGATGTGATATCCAACTCCTTCTATTACAACCTGAGACCCTTCCTATAGCATGAGATGGGATATCCAACTCCTTCCAAATCCAATCCTGATGCCCTTCCGATAGCATGAGATGTGATATCCCAATGCTTCTACAAAACCTGAGACCCATACCATGGCATGAGATGTGATATCAAACTTCCGTCCTATACCATGAGACTTGATATCTCAATGCTTCTAATACCAAACCTGAGACCGGTCCAATAACATGAGATGTGATATCCAAATCCTTCCCCTTCCAAACCTTAGACCCTTCCTTTATCATGAGATGTGATATCCAAGTCCTTCCCATTCCATTCCTGAGACCCTTCCTATAGCATGAGATGTGATATCTCAATGCTTCTAATACCAAACCTCAGATCCTTCCAATAACATGAGATGTGATGTCCAAATCCTTCCCCTTCCAAACCTTAGACCCTCCCTTTAGCATGAGATGTGATATCCAACTCCTTCCCATTCCAATCCCGAGACCCTTCTGATGGCATGAGATGTCATATCTCAATGCCTCTAATACCAAACCTGAGATCCTACCTCTAACATGAGATGTGATATCAAACTCCTTCCCATTCCAAACCTGAGACCCTTCCGATAGCATGAGATGTGATATTTCAATGCTTCTAAAACCAAACATGAGAACCATCCTATAACATGAGATGTGAAATCCAAATCATTCCCTTTCCAAACCTGAGGCCCTTCGTATAGCTTGAGATGTGATATCAAACTCCTTCCCATTCAATGTGATATCCAACTCCTTCCCATTCCAATCCTGGGACCCTTCCTATACCATGAGATGTGATATTTCAATGCTTCTAATACCAAACCTGAGACCCGTCCTAAAACATGAGATGTGAGATCCAAATCCTTCCCCTTCCAGACCTGAGACCTTTCCTTTAGCATGAGATGTGATATCCAACTCCTTCCCATTCCAAACCTGAGACCCTTCCCATAGCATGAGATGTGATATCTCAATGCTTCTAAAACCAAACATGAGAACCATCCTATAACATGAGATGTGAAATCCAACTCCTTCCCGTTCCAAACCTGATACCCTTCCTATAGCATGAGATGTGATATCCAATTCCTTCCCATCCCAATCCTGAGACACCTCCGATAGCAGAGATGTGAAATCTCAATGCTTATACCAAACCTGAGACTCTTAATATAATGTTAAGACGGATTTCTGAACTCTGTCCTGGTGGCGCAGAAGTTCAGAAGGCCAACCTAATTACTTGGAACAGGGTAACCTCTGGACAAGCCAGACCAATCAAGGTAGCGATCGCGGCGGTCAAGACTAGGTCTCAAGAGGGGTGAGGGTGACTGAAAGCCCGCAATGAGCACACAAAGCAAGAGCGCTTACAAACTACTCCAAACAGTTGTTATATCAAAAATAGATACACATTTATTTTAAGGCCTTTAAAACAATGACCGTAGCGAGAAAATCACAATATCACAATATTAAACCAACACATACCATATCAACACAATATATATACAAATACACAGTCGCAAGCGTTTAAAGCACGAAATATGTAGTCCACCTGCCAGGGAAGGAAAACAGGCAGTGCGATAATGCTTTCGACTCAGTTCGCCTTCATAGGCACCTAACTAGATGGAAGTCCGAGCCCTACGAAGAGTGGAGCCTTGCACTCAAAGTACCTGCCACGCCGGTGCCGACGGGCACAAGGGGAAGCTCTTCGGAGGAAGTCAGGCAGTTCGGGTTAGTGCACAGCAGAAGAAGAACAGGTTCCGCAACTCAAGCGCAGCCTCCACAGCGGGCAGAAGCAGAGCGCGAGCGCGGCAAAAGGGTGCTGTTTTTACACAGCAGGGAAAAGCAATGGGATACTGCAGGAGGGCGACCAGATCCTAGATATACTACTCACCGGTCCCCGAAGCAAGCAGACCCAGGCTTCTCCACGATAGTTTCAGCAGCTGGCAGGTTCAGAAGAGCAGGGAACGCTTTGTAGTCGTGTAGAGCAAAAAGACGTCCCAATCGACGAAACCGGCACAGTTTTGTTGCCGCACAGGACAACGGAGCGGCCGTGTGTATTCGAGCCAAATGAACCCTCCTCCCTTCAGACCTGGGGACGCCAAGCGTACGAAGCGTGGGAGAGGGACAAGGACTCGCAATACAACACAACCTGGCGGCGGTTGCAGAGCCAAACTCCTTTGTAAGCTGGTCAGTCAACTGGATGGCCCAGAGACGCTTCCGAAGGCTTACTTGGCAGGAGATGGTTGAAGATGCCGGGAATAGCTGTTCCTGCTATTCCAAAGGTCGAAGCACCAGTACAGGCCTTCTGGTTCGATCAAAGGAGGACAGGGGCTCTCCGGACGACAGCAGTGCAAAGGAGGATTCCTTCAGCGGGTCACCAGCGATTCCTCGGTCCAGCCTCGTAGTTGCAGGATACTTGGCTCCTGTATTCCTTCGTTCGTGAGAACTCAGGAGATCGACATGGTAGTGGTGTTTCCAGCCCCCTCTTATCCACGGTTCCCTTCGCGCCAAAACGGAGGGGAGCCAATGGGAGATCCGCTCATCAAAACACATACCATACGTGGACCAATCACGGACCACGGTGGTCCCAGGCATTCACACCACCCTAGACTCTCTGGCACCCAGGATGTGTATTGGGACCAGACATCCCAGCCCACACCCTGGAGGCACACAAACGACATGTAGAAGCCCGGGAAAGCAACCACGTTTCGCGGGAAAGTACATGCCCAAATAAGGAAGGCCCCGGGTCGCCGGACCTGGGGAAGGTGAAGGGAGCAAGACGGAGAGTGGACAGGACAAAGGAGCCTCGCGGCCTGGCCATTTTGGGAGCCAGGCCACCATTTTGGGTTCAGTGCAAAAACGTGCTCAGAACGCCAAAAGGAGCTCAAAATAAACAAAACGATCGCTGCCACCATTCCAGTCCCTGAATGACTTGCACCGATCAAATACCATCCTAAAAGAGTATCTAGGGCCTGTAGAAGGCTAGAGGCCCAAGAGAGCTGTAACTTAGCTTACAGTGCCCTCTTGTGTCGTGTTGCACTAAAGCTGCGACACGATAAAAGAAACTACGGGAAACCACGTTCCCCGGTACTGACTGTCTTAAGGGCATGTCAGTTTCCCCGTAAGAAAGGAGCGAAAGCCCAGAGAAGTGCGGCAGAAGGCTGTACTTCTCTGGCAAAGTCAAGAACAAGGTTAAAAACAATAGCAAAAAGTTTAGGGGTTGCCACATGGAAGGAAAATTCCCTACAATTACGAAATCTTTCCTAACACTCGCCCCTCCCAGACTATGGACAGGGGGAACTAATCCACCCCTGGATGAGTCTCTTGTTCAGGTCGGTTAAACATTCTGGACAACCCATCAGCATTGCTATGTTGGACACCTGGTCTATGCTCAATAGTGAAGTCGAAGCCTTGAAGACTTATGGACCACCTAAGCAACTTTGGATTCTCCCCCTTCATGTTCATTAGCCACTTTAATGGCTTATGGTCAGTCTGCACAGTGAAGTGGGTCCCATAGAGGTAGGGCCTCAGCTTCCTTAGGGCCCACACAACAGAGAAACATTCTTTCTCTACCGTGGACCACCTGAGCTCTCTGTCCTTAAGCTGGCGACTAATAAAACCGATAGGGTGTTCCTTACCCTTCTCATCTACTTGTGATAGTACAGCTCCTATCCCAGTGTCAGAGGCATCCGTCTGCACGATAAAAGGTCTTTGATAATCAGGGGCCCTGAGCACAGGGGCCTGGCACAAGGAGTCTTTTAAGCCATTGAAGGCCTTCTCACACTCATCGGTCCAAGTTACCTTCTTGGGTTTCTTCGGAGTTGTGAGGGCAGTCAGAGGAGCAGCTATGGTACCATAGTCTGCCACAAAATTGCGGTAATACCCCGTGAGTCCTAAAAAGGCTCTCACTTGGGTTTGCGTAGTGGGGGTAGGCCAGTCTTGTACTGCTTGTACCTGACTGAGTAGAGGCTGTCTCCTACCTCCACCTACTTCATGTCCAAGGTAAACCACTGAGCCTTGTCCATTTTGCTGAGGGGCCACTCGGACACCCTCAAAAGAGCTTTCTGAAGGACTGCTTTTGAACAGGTCGGGGAGAGGTTCAGACTCCTCTTCCTCAACGTCTGAAGCCAATAGCAGTGCTGCGATTTCACCGCTTGGGACGAAAGCCTTCAGCCTATTCACGTGAAACACTTTTGGAGCCTGTCCAGGCCTTCCAAGGTCCACTGAATAGTTAACCTCACCCAGGGGCTCCACCACTGGGCAAGGGCCTGACCATTTGTCCTGTAAAGCTCGAGGCCTTATGAGATTCATGATCAGGACTTGCTGACCAAGTGTAAAGTTGATGAGGGAAGCTTTCTGGTCGTACCGATGTTTCACCAGCGCTTGCCCTGCCTTCAATTTATCACTAGCCAAGCCCACCAGAAGTACCATCCGTTTTCTGAGCCCTAGCACATAATCAACTACATTGGTAGTAACAGGGGGAGTGGGCATCTCCCATCCCTCTTTGACGATGGCTAAGGGTCCCCGTACGGGATGACCGAACAGAAGTTCGAAGGGGCTGAAGCCAACACCCTCCTGTGGTACCTCTCGGTAGGCAAACAGTAAGCATGAAACAAGAAGATCCCATTCTCTTCTCTGAGGCTCCTCCAGAGCCCCAATCATGCTCGTTAACGTCCTGTTGAAACGCCCCCCCAGACCATCGGTCTGGGGGCGGTATGCAGAAGAGAACCTGTAGGTGACCCCACATTCTTTCCACATAGCCTGCCTATACTTCGACATAAAGTTGCTGCCATGATCCGACACAACTTCTTTAGGGAAGCCAACCCTAGTAAATCTGCCGAGTAAAGCTTCTGCAACTGACTTGGCAGTTACAGTTTTCAATGGGATGGCCTCAGGATACCTGGTTGCATGGTCGACCAGCACCAGGATAAACCTATTGCCTGAGGATGTTTGCGGGTCAAGGGGACCAACCATGTCGATCCCTACCCTTTCAAATGGTACCCCCACAACTGGGAGCGGTACCAACGGAGCTTGGATTGTCGCGCCAACCTTACCAGACAACTGGCAGGCGGCACAACTCCTGCAGTGACTTTCTACTTGCTCCCCCATCTTGGGCCAGTAGAAGTGCATGGATAACCTTTGCTTGGTCCTCCTCATACCAAGGTGACCAGCAAGGGGAACGACATGCGCCAACTGCAGGAGGAAGGGCCTAACAGCAAGGGGAACCACCAACCTCCTATGGTCTCCTCCTGTAGACTCTGTGGGCTCACTATACAGGAGTCCACCTTCCTGGTAAATCCTATGCATCCCAGGAGGTTCACCCTCAAGCTGGGAGCAGGCCTGTCTCCTTAGGCCTTCCAGAGATGGGCACTCATGTTGGCCTTTACTGAATTCGTCCCTATCAGGACCTCCTTCAACTAACAAGTCTTTTAGTTCAGGATGATCGTTGGGGTCGAATATTTCAGGCATCGCCACCTCCTCGTCAGGCCCGGGCGATTGACCAACTTCCTCCACCGCAGTGGTAGGCGAGCTCGGGGGAATATTCTCTTTCCCTCGTTTTGACTTGTAGACTCCTTTCGCCTTGGGTTTCCCCTTTGGCTGGGGCGGCGTATTGGACTTGGCCAATGCTGCCCGTGCTTGAGACCGTGTGTAGGGTCTTTCGGCAGTGTCTCCTACGAGCCCTAAAGCTCTGAGATCATTACCCAACAAGACCTTTCCCGGGACGTTTCTCTGAATGCTCACTGGAATCCTGACTGCTGTACCATTTAAAGTAAGATTTACAGGGATCACGGGAAACATACGGAGGGGGCCGTCAGCCAACTTAGTGGGCATCAGAGTCGCTCTGGCAACTTCCTCTGAGTCTACCAAGGTAGAATCCACTACAGTGCGACTGCACCCACTATCCCTAAGAGCTGGAGTATCCACTCCATTGATCAGCACACTGTCTTTAAAGTAGTGCTTGGTATTATCCGGAATCCTAGCATAAGCCTCTGCGACTTTAGGCTCCCAGGAACCCAGGGACACTAAAACTACCTCAGCCTCTATTCCGCTGGGAAATGAGTCTGAGGAGAAGGATGCTCCTGTAATCTCTTCTTCCTCGTAGGAGGAGAAGGCCAGATTAGCGGAGTGGACCCCCAAAGGTCTAACCTTACACCGGGGATCCCCCTTCACATGGTCAGTTGCTCCACAAGAAAAACAAGCCCCAGTGGGTCTGTTTACGTAGGGAGGCTTATTGTAACCAGAGTTCTGTTTCGGAGGCGAACCTCCACTACCCTGTGAGTTCTCTTGTGTCGTACCCTTGTTTTTCTTTTTGTGGCCCTTATGGGAAGGAGATATAGCAGATTCCCCACCCTCCATATCTTTGGACTTTTTCCCTTCCTCCTGCTTACCAGGATGAGTTTTGTCCTTATGGGACACTCGATGTGACACCCATAAGTCTGCTGCAATGGCCAGCTTCTTAGGATCTATCTCCTTCGAATCGGCCAAATGCTGCTTAAGCTCCGGGGAAGAAGAAGCAAAAATATGTTCCAGCATGACAAGATTTATCTTGCCGTCGAAGGTAGAAACCTTATAGCCTTCGACCCAGCCAGTTAAGTTTTTCAAAGATTCAGCGACATAAGATACCCAAGTACCACCTTCCTTTTTCTTATACTCTCGAAAACGCTTTAAATATTGGGCCGGAGTCTTCCCAAATTTTAAAATGAGAGTTTGCTTTAACATTGCGAAATCAGCCCGCTCAGCCTTCGACATTTCCATAATGGCACTACAGCCAGAATGGGGCAGTCTACTGAGCAACCACGCAATCTTATCAGCACTGTCAACTTTTTGAACCTCGCATGCATACTCAAACGCATTCAGCCAGTCCATAATGTCATTCCTTTCTTCATACACACTGAGCAGATCTTTTGGAAACCGTGGATGAGAGGAAGCCCCAGAACCATGTCCAGGACCCTTGGATCCATTTGCAACCTGAAGCTTGGCCAGTTCCAACTGGTGATCCCTGTCTTTTTGTTTTTCTGCCTGTTCGATTTTTAGTTTGGCTATGCTGAATTCAAGCTCCTGCTGCCTAAGCCGCAGCTCTTGCTTCTTGAATTCAAGCATAGCCTCCCCATCAACACTGGCAGAGGAAACATTAGACAGCTCGTCCTCCCTGTCCTCGTGGTCGCGGTGGAACAGTGCGGCGGCAGAACCGTCGGTTCTACCAGTGAGAGCAGCCCCACCACCTTCCGCACTGTCCTCAGAAGTAATAGCATCAAGCTGCGCTTCTTGCCACGCCACGATTCTTTGGATCATTTCCAATTTAGTGCCTTGAGAGGAAACACCTCTCTCCGCACACATCTTTTTCAGCGTTTCTGATTTGGAAGCATTCAAAGTTAACAACGTACTTGTTTCCATATTGTTTGATAGGACTATGGCCTTTTTAAAGTTATACTATAACAATTCACTACGTGTACTGTTTGGAATAACCTGAAATGCCTTAGTTCGAGCGCAACACTGGATACCTTCAGTCGTATCCCACCGCTGTACACCAATTTGTTAAGACGGATTTCTGAACTCTGTCCTGGTGGCGCAGAAGTTCAGAAGGCCAACCTAATTACTTGGAACAGGGTAACCTCTGGACAAGCCAGACCAATCAAGGTAGCGATCGCGGCGGTCAAGACTAGGTCTCAAGAGGGGTGAGGGTGACTGAAAGCCCGCAATGAGCACACAAAGCAAGAGCGCTTACAAACTACTCCAAACAGTTGTTATATCAAAAATAGATACACATTTATTTTAAGGCCTTTAAAACAATGACCGTAGCGAGAAAATCTCAATATCACAATATTAAACCAACACATACCATATCAACACAATATATATACAAATACACAGTCGCAAGCGTTTAAAGCACGAAATATGTAGTCCACCTGCCAGGGAAGGAAAACAGGCAGTGCGATAATGCTTTCGACTCAGTTCGCCTTCATAGGCACCTAACTAGATGGAAGTCCGAGCCCTACGAAGAGTGGAGCCTTGCGCTCAAAGTACCTGCCACGCGGTGCCGACGGGCACAAGGGGAAGCTCTTCGGAGGATGTCAGGCAGTTCGGGTTAGTGCACAGCAGAAGAAGAACAGGTTCCGCAACTCAAGCGCAGCCTCCACAGCGGGCAGAAGCAGAGCGCGAGCGCGGCAAAAGGGTGCTGTTTTTACACAGCAGGGAAAAGCAATGGGATACTGCAGGAGGGCGACCAGATCCTAGATATACTACTCACCGGTCCCCGAAGCAAGCAGACCCAGGCTTCTCCACGATAGTTTCAGCAGCTGGCAGGTTCAGAAGAGCAGGGAACGCTTTGTAGTCGTGTAGAGCAAAAAGACGTCCCAATCGACGAAACCGGCACAGTTTTGTTGCCGCACAGGACAACGGAGCGGCCGTGTGTATTCGAGCCAAATGAACCCTCCTCCCTTCAGACCTGGGGACGCCAAGCGTACGAAGCGTGGGAGAGGGACAAGGACTCGCAATACAACACAACCTGGCGGCGGTTGCAGAGCCAAACTCCTTTGTAAGCTGGTCAGTCAACTGGATGGCCCAGAGACGCTTCCGAAGGCTTACTTGGCAGGAGATGGTTGAAGATGCCGGGAATAGCTGTTCCTGCTATTCCAAAGGTCGAAGCACCAGTACAGGCCTTCTGGTTCGATCAAAGGAGGACAGGGGCTCTCCGGACGACAGCAGTGCAAAGGAGGATTCCTTCAGCGGGTCACCAGCGATTCCTCGGTCCAGCCTCGTAGTTGCAGGATACTTGGCTCCTGTATTCCTTCGTTCGTGAGAACTCAGGAGATCGACATGGTAGTGGTGTTTCCAGCCCCCTCTTATCCACGGTTCCCTTCGCGCCAAAACGGAGGGGAGCCAATGGGAGATCCGCTCATCAAAACACATACCATACGTGGACCAATCACAGACCACGGTGGTCCCAGGCATTCACACCACCCTAGACTCTCTGGCACCCAGGATGTGTATTGGGACCAGACATCCCAGCCCACACCCTGGAGGCACACAAACGACATGTAGAAGCCCGCGAAAGCAACCACGTTTCGCGGGAAAGTACATGCCCAAATAAGGAAGGCCCCGGGTCGCCGGACCTGGGGAAGGTGAAGGGAGCAAGACGGACAGTGGACAGGACAAAGGAGCCTCGCGGCCTGGCCATTTTGGGAGCCAGGCCACCATTTTGGGTTCAGTGCAAAAACGTGCTCAGAACGCCAAAAGGAGCTCAAAATAAACAAAACGATTGCTGCCACCATTCCAGTCCCTGAATGACTTGCACCGATCAAATACCATCCTAAAAGAGTATCTAGGGCCTGTAGAAGGCTAGAGGCCCAAGAGAGCTGTAACTTAGCTTACAGTGCCCTCTTGTGTCGTGTTGCACTAAAGCTGCGACACAATAAAAGAAACTACGGGAAACCACGTTCCCCGGTACTGACTGTCTTAAGGGCATGTCAGTTTCCCCGTAAGAAAGGAGTGAAAGCCCAGAGAAGTGCGGCAGAAGGCTGTACTTCTCTGGCAAAGTCAAGAACAAGGTTAAAAACAATAGCAAAAAGTTTAGGGGTTGCCACATGGAAGGAAAATTCCCTACAATTACGAAATCTTTCCTAACATATAACATGAGATGTGATATCTAACTCCTTCCCGTTCCAAACCTGAGACCCTTCCTATAGCATGAGATGCGATATCCAACTCCTTCCCATTCCAATCCTGAGACCCTTCCCATAGCATGAGATGTGATATCTCAATGCTTCTAATACCAAACCTGTGATCCTTCCTATAACAAGAGATGTGATATCCAAATCCTTCCCCTTCCAAATCTGAGACCCTCCCTTTAGCATGAGATGTGATATCTCAATGCCTCTAATACCAAACCTGAGATCCTTCCGATAGCATGAGATGTGATATCTCAATGCTTCTAATACCAAACCTAAGATCGTTCCTATAACATGAGATGTAATATCCAAATCCTTCCCCTTCCATTCCTGAGACCCTCCTTTTAGCATGAGATGTTATATCCAACTCCTTCCCATTCCAATCCTAAGACCCTTCTGATAGCATGAGATGTGATATCTCAATGCCTCTAATACCAAACCTGAGATCCTACATCTAACATGAAATGTGATATCCAACTCCTTCCCTTTCCAAACGTGAGACCCTCCCTATAGAATGAGATGTGATATCCAAGTCCTTCCCATTCCAATCCTGAGACCCTTCCTATAGCATGAGATGTGATATCTCAATGCTTCTAATACCAAACCTGAGACCCTTCCTATAACGTAAGATGGGATATCCAACTCCTTCCCATTCCAATCCTGAGACCCTTCCGATAGCAGAGATGTGATATCTCAATGCTTATACCAAACCTGAGACCCTTCCTGTGGCATGAGATGTCATATACAACTCCTTCCCATTCCAATCCTGAGACCCTTCCTATAGCATGAGATGTGATATCTCAATACTTATACCAAACCTGAGACCCTTCCTATAGCATGAGATGTGATATCCAACTCCTTCCTATTCCAATCCTGAGACCCTTCCTATAACATGAGATGTTATGTCTCAATGCTTCTAATACCAAACCTGAGATCCTTCCTATGGCATGAGATGTCATATAAAACTCCTTCCCATTCCAATCCTGAGACCCTTCCCATAGCATGAGATGTGATATCGAACTCCTTCCCATTCCAATCCTGCGACCCTTCCTATAGCATGAGATTTGATATCTCAATGCTTCTAATACCAAACCTGAGATCCTTCCGATAGCATGAGATGTGATATCTGAATGCTTCTAATACCAAACCTGAGATCATTCCTATAACACGAGATGTAATATCCAAATCCTTCCCCTTCCAAACCTGAGACCCTCCCTTTAGCATGAGATGTGATATTCAACTACTTCCCATTCCAATCCTGAGACCCTTCCTATAGCATGAGATGTGATGTCTCAATGCTTCTAATACCAAACCTGAGATCCTTCCTATAACATGAGATGTGATATCCAACTCCTTCCCATTCCAATCCTGAGACACTTCCTATAGCATGAGAAGTGATATCTCCATGCTTATACCAAACCTGAGACCCTTCCTATAGCATGAGATGTGATATCCAAATCCTTCCCATTCCAATCCTGAGACCCTTCCTATAGCATGAGATGTGATATCTCAATGCTTATACCAAACCTGAGAGCCTACCTATAGCATGAGATGTGATATCCAACTCCTTCCCGTTCCAAACCTGAGACCCTTCCTATAGCATATGTGATATCCAACTCCTTCCCATTCCAAACATGAGACCCTTCCTATAGCAAGAATGTAATATCCAACTCCTACCCATTCCAATCCTGAGACCATTCCTATAGCATGAGATGTGATATCTCAATGCTTCTAATACCAAACCTGAGATACTTCCTATGACATGAGATGTGATATCCAATTCCTTCCCATTCCAAACCTGAGATCCTTCCTACAGCATGCGATGTGATATCTCAATGCTTCAAATACCAAACCTGAGACCCGTCCTATAACATGAGATGGGATATCCAACTCCTTCCCGTTCCAAACCTGATACCCTTCCTATAGCATGAGATGTGATATCCAACTCCTTCCCATCCCAATCCTGAGACCCTTCTGATAGCATGAGATGTGATATCTCAATGCTTCTAATACCAAACCTGTGATCCTTCCTATAGCATGAGATGTGATATCCAACTCCTTCCAATTCCAATCCTGAGACCCTTCCTACAGCATGAGATGTGATATCTCAATGCTATACCAAACCTGAGACTCTTCCTTTAACATGAGATATGATATCCAACTCCTTCCCGTTCCAAACCTGAGACCCTTCCTATAGCATGAGATGTGATATCCAACTCCTTCCCATTCCAATCCTGAGACCCTTCTGATAGCATGAGATGTGATATCTCAATGCTTCTAATACCAAACCTGTGATCCTTCCTATAGCATGAGATGTGATATCCAACTCCTTCCAATTCCAATCCTGAGACCCTTCCTACAGCATGAGATGTGATATCTCAATGCTTCTAATACAAAACCTGAGACCCTTCCTATAACATGAGATGGGAATATCCAACTCCTTCCCATTCCAATCCTGAGACCCTTCCGATAGCAGAGATGTGATATCTCAATGCTTATACCAAACCTGAGATCCTTCCTATAACATGAGATGTGATATCCAACTCCTTCCCTTTCCAATCCTGAGACCCTTCCTATAGTATGAGATGTGATATCTCACTGCTTATACCAAACCTGAGACCCTTCCTATAGCATGAGATGTGATATCCAACTCCTTCCCATTCCAATCCTGAGACCCTTCCTATAGCATGAGATGTGATATCTCAATGCTTCTAATATCAAACTTGAGACCCTCCCTATAGCATGAGATGTGATATCCAAGTCCTTCCCATTCCAATCCTGAGACACTTCCTATAGCATGATATGTGATATCCAATGCTTCTAATACCAAACCTGAGACTCTTCCTATAACATGAGATGGGATATCCAACTCCTTCCCATTCCAATCCTGAGACCCTTCCGATAGCAGAGATGTGATATCTCAATGCTTATACGAAACCTGAGACCCTTCCTACGGCATGAGATGTCATATACAACTCCTTCCCATTCCAATCCTGAGACCCTTCCTATAGCATGAGATGTGATATCTCAATGCTTATACCAAACCTGAGACCCTTCCTATAGCATGAGATGTGATATCCAACTCCTTCCCATTCCAATCCTGAGACCCTTCCTATAGCATGAGATGTGATGTCTCAATGCTTCTAATACCAAACCTGAGATCCTTCCTATAACATGAGATGTGATATCCAACTCCTTCCATTCCAATCCTGAGACCCTTCCTATAGCATGAGATGTTATATCTCAATACTTATACCAATCCTGAGACCCTTCCTATAGCATGAGATGTGATACCCAACTCCTTCCCATTCCAATCCTGAGACGCTTCCTATAGCATGAGATGTGATATCTCAATGCCTCTAATACCAAACCTGAGATCCTTCCTCTAACATGAAATGTGATATCCAACTCCTTCCCATTCCAATCTTGAGACACTTCTGATAGCAGAGATGTGATATCTCACTGCTTATACCAAACCTGAGACCCTTCCTATAACATGAGATCGGATATCCAACTCCTTCCCGTTCCAAACCTGAGACCCTTCCTATAGCATATGTGATATCCAACTCCTTCCCATTCCAAACATGAGACCCTTCCTATAGCAAGAATGTAATATCCAACTCCTTCCCATTCCAACCCTGAGACCATTCCTATAGCATGAGATGTGATATCTCAATGCTTCTAATACCAAACCTGAGATCCTTCCTATGACATGAGATGTGATATCCAATTCCTCCCCATTCCAAACCTGAGAACCTTCCTACAGCATGCGATGTGATATCTCAATGCTTCTAATACCAAACCTGAGACCAGTCCTATAACATGAGATTGGATATCCAACTCCTTCCCCTTCCAAACCTGAGACCCTTCCTATAGCATGAGATGTGATATCCAACTTCTTCCCATTCCAATCCTGAGACCCTTCCTATAACATAAGATGTGATGTCTCAATGCTTCTAATACCAAACCTGAGATCTTTCCTATAACATGAGATGTGATATCCAACTCCTTCCCATTCCAATCCTGAGACCCTTCCTATAGCATGAGATGTGATATCTCAATGCTTATACCAAACCTGAGACCCTTCCTATAGCTTGAGATGTGATATCCAACTCCTTCCCATTCCAATCCTGAGACCCTTCCTATAGCATGAGATGTGATATCTCAAGGCCTCTAATACCAAACCTGAGATCCTTCCTCTAACATGAAATGTGATATCCAACTCCTTCCCCTTCCAAACCTGAGAGCCTTCCTATAGCATGAGATATGATATCCAAGTCCTTCCCATTCCAATCCTGAGACCCTTCCTATAACATGAAATGTGATATCCAACTCCATCCCATTCCAACCTGAGACCTTTCCTATAGCATGAGATGGGATATCCAACTCCTTCCAAATCCAATACTGATACCATTCTGATAGCATGAGATGTGATATCCCAATGCTTCTACCAAATCTGAGACCCATACTATGGCATGAGATGTGATATAAAACTCCTTCCCATTCCAATCCTGAGACCCTTCCTATAGCTTGAGATGTGATATCCAACTTCTTCCCATTCCAATTCTGAGACCCTTCCTATACCATGAGACTTGATATCTCAATGCTTCTAATACCAAACCTGAGACCCGTCCTATAACATGAGATGTCATATCCAAATCCTTCCCCTTCCAAACCTTAGACCCTTCCTTTATCATGAGATGTGATATCCAACTCCTTCCCATTCCAATCCTGAGACCCTTCCGATATCATGACATTTGTTATCTCAATGCTTCTAATATCAAACTTGAGACCCTCCCTATAGCATGAGATGTGACATCCAAGTCCTCCCCATTCCAATCCTGAGACCCTTCCTATAGCATGAGATGTGATATCTCAATGCTTCTAATACCAAACCTGAGACCCTTCCTATAACATGAGATGGGATATCCAACTCAGATGGGATATCCAACTCCTTCCCATTCCAATCCTGAGACCCTTCCGATAGCAGAGATGTGATATCTCAATGCTTATATCAAACCTGAGACCCTTCCTATGGCCTGAGATGTCATATACAACTCCTTCCCATTCCAATCCTGAGACCCTTGCTATAGCATGAAATGTGATATCTCAATGCTTATACCAAATCTGAGACCCTTCCTATAGCATGAGATGTGATATCCAACTCCTTCCCATTCCAATCCTGAGACCCTTCCTATAGCATAAGATGTGATGTCTCAATGCTTATACCAAACCTGAGACCCTTCCTATAGCATGAGATGTGATATCCAAATCCTTCCCATTCCAATCCTGAGACCCTTCCTATAGCATGAGATGTGATATGTCAATGCTTATACCAAACCTGAGAGCCTACCTATAGCATGAGATGTGATATCCAACTCCTTCCCGTTCCAAACCTGAGACCCTTCCTATAGCATATGTGATATCCAACTCCTTCCCATTCCAAACATGAGACCCTTCCTATAGCAAGAATGTAATATCCAACTCCTACCCATTCCAATCCTGAGACCATTCCTATAGCATGAGATGTGATATCTCAATGCTTCTAATACCAAACCTGAGATACTTCCTATGACATGAGATGTGATATCCAATTCCTTCCCATTCCAAACCTGAGATCCTTCCTACAGCATGCGATGTGATATCTCAATGCTTCAAATACCAAACCTGAGACCCGTCCTATAACATGAGATGGGATATCCAACTCCTTCCCGTTCCAAACCTGATACCCTTCCTATAGCATGAGATGTGATATCCAACTCCTTCCCATCCCAATCCTGAGACACCTCCGATAGCAGAGATGTGATATCTCAATGCTATACCAAACCTGAGACTCTTCCTTTAACATGAGATATGATATCCAACTCCTTCCCGTTCCAAACCTGAGACTCTTCCTATAGCATGAGAAGGGATATCCAACTCCTTCCCAATCCAATCCTGAGAACCTTCCGATAGCAGAGATGTGATATCTCAATGCTTATACCAAACCTGAGACCCTTCCTATGGCATGAGATGTGATATCCAACTCCTTGCCATTCAAATTCTGAGACCCTTCCTATAGCATGAGATGTGATTTCTCAATGCTTCTACCAAACCTGAGACCCTTCCTTTAGCATGAGATGTGATATCCAAATCCTTCACATTCCAATCCTGAGACCCTTCCTATAGCATGAGATGTGATATCTCAATGCTTCTAATACCAAACCTGAGATCCTTCCTATAACATGAGATGTGATATCCAATTCCTTCCCATTCCAAACCTGAGACCCTTCCTATTGGATGAGATGTGATATCCAACTCCTTCCCATTCCAACCCTGAGACCCTTCCTATACCATGAGATGTGATATCTCAATGCTTCTAATACCAAACCTGGGAACCGTCCTATAACATGAGATGTGATATCTCAATGTTTCTAATAAAAAACCTGAGACCCTTCCTATAACATGAGATGTGATATCCAATTCCTTCCCATTCCAAACCTGAGACCCTTCCTATTGGATGAGATGTGATATCCAAATCCTTCCCCTTCCAAACCTGAGACCCTTCCTTTAGCATGAGATGTGATATCCAAATACTTCCCATTCCAATCCTAAAACCCTTCCTATAGCATGAGATTTGATATCTCAATGTTTCTAATAAAAAACCTGAGACCCTTCCTATAGCAAGAGATGTGATATCCAAATCCTTCCCATTCCAATCCTGAGACCCTTCCTGTATATAACATGAGATGTGATATCCAACTCCTTCCCATTCCAACCTGAGACCCTTCCTATAGCATGAGATGTGATATCCAACTCCTTACCATTCAAATCCTGAGACCCTCCCTATAACAAGAGATGTCATATCCAACTCCTTCCCATTCCAAACCTGAGACCCTTCCTATAACATGAGATGTGATATCCAACTCCTTCCCATTCCAAACCTGAGACCCTTCCGATAGCATGAGCTGTGATATCTCAATGCTTCAAAAACCAAACATGAGAACCATCCTATAACATGAGATGTGAAATCCAAATCCTTCCCTTCCCAAACCTGAGACTCTTCCTATAGCATGAGATGTGATATCTCAATGCTTCTACCAAACCTGAAACCCTTCCTATAGCATGAGATGTGATAACTCAATGCTTATACCAAACCTGAGACCCTTCCTATGGCATGAGATGTCATATACAACTCCTTCCCATTCCAACCCTGAGACCCTTCCTATAGCATGAGATGTGATATCGCAATGCTTATACCAAACCTGAGACCCTTCCTATAGCATGAGATGTGATATCCAACTTCTTCCCATTCCAATCCTGAGACCCTTCCTATAGCATGAGATGTGATATCACAATGCTTCTAATACCAAACCTGAGACCCGTCCTATAACATGAGATGTGATATCCAAATCCTTCCCCTTCCAAACCTGAGACCCTTCCTTTAGCATGAGGTGTGATATCCAGCTCCTCCCATTCCAATCCTGAGACCCTTCCGATAGCAGAGATGTGATATTTCAATGCTTATACCAAACCTGAGACCCTTCCCATAGCATGAGATGTGATATCCAACTCCTTCCCATTCCAATCCTGAGACCCTGCCTATAGCATGAGATGTGATATCCAAGTCCTTCCCATTCCAATCCTGAGACCCTTCCTATAGCATGTGATGTGATAACTCAATGCTTATACCAAACCTGAGACCCTTCCTATGGCATGAGATGTCATATACAACACCTTCCCATTCCAACCCTGAGACCCTTCCTATAGCATGAGATGTGATATCTCAATGCTTATACCAAACCTGAGACCCTTCCTATAGCATGAGATGTGATATCCAACTTCTTCCCATTCCAATCCTGAGACCCTTCCTATAGCATGAGATGTGATATCTCAATGCTTATACCAAACCTGAGACCCTTCCTATAGCTTGAGATGTGATATCCAACTCCTTCCCATTCCAATCCTGAGACCCTTCCTATAGCATGAGATGTGATATCTCAAGGCCCCTAATACCAAACCTGAGATCCTTCCTCTACCATGAAATGTGATATCCAACTCCTTCCCCTTCCAAACCTGAGAGCCTTCCTATAGCATGAGATATGATATCCAAGTCCTTACCATTCCAATCCTGAGACCCTTCCTATAGCATGAGATGTGATATCTCAATGCTTCTAATACCAAACCTGAGATCCTTCCTATAACATGAGATGTGATATCCAATTCCTTCCAAATCCAATACTGATACCCTTCCGATAGCATGAGATGTGATATCCCAATGCTTCTACCAAACCTGAGACCCATACTATGGCATGAGATGTGATATCAAACTCCTTCCCATTCCAATCCTGAGACGCTTCCTATAGCTTGAGATGTGATATCCAACTCCTTCCCATTCCAATTCTGTGACCCTTCTTATACCATGAGACTTGATATCTCAATGCTTCTAATACCAAACCAGAGACCCGTCCTATAACATGAGATGTGATATCCAAATCCTTCCCCTTCCAAACCTTAGACCCTTCCTTTATCATGAGATGTGATATCCAACTCCTTCCCATTCCAATCCTGAGACCCTTCCGATATCATGAGATTTGTTATCTCAATGCTTCTAATATCAAACTTGAGACCCTCCCTATAGCATGAGATGTGACATCTAAGTCCTTCCCATTCCAATCCTGAGACCCTTCCTATAGCATGAGATGTGATATCTCAATGCTTCTAATACCAAACCTGAGACCCTTCCTATAACATGAGATGGGATATCCAACTCCTTCCCATTCCAATCCTGAGACCCTTCCGATAGCAGAGATGTGATATCTCAATGCTTATACCAAACCTGAGACCCTTCCTAAGGCCTGAGATGTCATATACAACTCCTTCCCATTCCAATCCTGAGACCCTTCCTATAGCATGAGATGTTATATCTCAATGCTTATACCAAATCTGAGACCCTTCCTATAGCATGAGATGTGATATCCAACACCTTCCCATTCCAATCCTGAGACCCTTCCTATAGCATGAGAAGTGATATCTCCATGCTTATACCAAACCTGAGACCCTTCCTATAGCATGAAATGTGATATCCATATCCTTCCCATTCCAATCCTGAGACCCTTCCTATAGCAAGAGATGTGATATCCAAATCCTTCCCATTCCAATCCTGAGACCCTTCCTATAACATGAGATGTGATATTCAACTCCTTCCCATTCCAACTTGAGACACTTCCTATAGCATGAGAAGGGATATCCAACTCCTTCCCAATCCAATCCTGAGAACCTTCCGATAGCAGAGATGTGATATCTCAATGCTTATACCAAACCTGAGACCCTTCCTATGGCATGAGATGTGATATCCAACTCCTTGCCATTCAAATCCTGAGACCCTTCCTATAGCATGAGATGTGATTTCTCAATGCTTCTACCAAACCTGAGACCCTTCCTTTAGCATGAGATGTGATATCCAAATCCTTCACATTCCAATCCTGAGACCCTTCCTATAGCATGAGATGTGATATCTCAATGCTTCTAATACCAAACCTGAGATCCTTCCTATAACATGAGATGTGATATCCAATTCCTTCCCATTCCAAACCTGAGACCCTTCCTATTGGATGAGATGTGATATCCAACTCCTTCCCATTCCAACCCTGAGACCCTTCCTATACCATGAGATGTGATATCTCAATGCTTCTAATACCAAACCTGGGAACCGTCCTATAACATGAGATGTGATATCTCAATGTTTCTAATAAAAAACCTGAGACCCTTCCTATAACATGAGATGTGATATCCAATTCCTTCCCATTCCAAACCTGAGACCCTTCCTATTGGATGAGATGTGATATCCAAATCCTTCCCCTTCCAAACCTGAGACCCTTCCTTTAGCATGAGATGTGATATCCAAATACTTCCCATTCCAATCCTAAAACCCTTCCTATAGCATGAGATTTGATATCTCAATGTTTCTAATAAAAAACCTGAGACCCTTCCTATAGCAAGAGATGTGATATCCAAATCCTTCCCATTCCAATCCTGAGACCCTTCCTGTATATAACATGAGATGTGATATCCAACTCCTTCCCATTCCAACCTGAGACCCTTCCTATAGCATGAGATGTGATATCCAACTCCTTACCATTCAAATCCTGAGACCCTCCCTATAACAAGAGATGTCATATCCAACTCCTTCCCATTCCAAACCTGAGACCCTTCCTATAACATGAGATGTGATATCCAACTCCTTCCCATTCCAAACCTGAGACCCTTCCGATAGCATGAGCTGTGATATCTCAATGCTTCAAAAACCAAACATGAGAACCATCCTATAACATGAGATGTGAAATCCAAATCCTTCCCTTCCCAAACCTGAGACTCTTCCTATAGCATGAGATGTGATATCTCAATGCTTCTACCAAACCTGAAACCCTTCCTATAGCATGAGATGTGATAACTCAATGCTTATACCAAACCTGAGACCCTTCCTAAGGCCTGAGATGTCATATACAACTCCTTCCCATTCCAACCCTGAGACCCTTCCTATAGCATAAGATGTGATATCTCAATGCTTATACCAAATCTGAGACCCTTCCTATAGCATGAGATGTGATATCCAACACCTTCCCATTCCAATCCTGAGACCCTTCCTATAGCATGTGATGTGATAACTCAATGCTTATACCAAACCTGAGACCCTTCCTATGGCATGAGATGTCATATACAACTCCTTCCCATTCCAACCCTGAGACCCTTCCTATAGCATGAGATGTGATATCTCAATGCTTATACCAAACCTGAGACACTTCCTATAGCATGAGATGTGATATCCAACTTCTTCCCATTCCAATCCTGAGACCCTTCCTATAGCATGAGATGTGATATCTCAATGCTTATACCAAACCTGAGACCCTTCCTATAGCTTGAGATGTGATATCCAACTCCTTCCCATTCCAATCCTGAGACCCTTCCTATAGCATGAGATGTGATATCTCAAGGCCCCTAATACCAAACCTGAGATCCTTCCTCTAACATGAAATGTGATATCCAACTCCTTCCCCTTCCAAACCTGAGAGCCTTCCTATAGCATGAGATATGATATCCAAGTCCTTCCCATTCTAACCTGAGACCCTTCCTATAGCATGAGATGGGATATCCAACTCCTTCCAAATCCAATACTGATACCCTTCCGATAGCATGAGATGTGATATCCCAATGCTTCTACCAAACCTGAGACCCATACTATGGCATGAGATGTGATATCAAACTCCTTCCCATTCCAATCCTGAGACGCTTCCTATAGCTTGAGATGTGATATCCAACTCCTTCCCATTCCAATTCTGAGACCCTTCTTATACCATGAGACTTGATATCTCAATGCTTCTAATACCAAACCTGAGACCCGTCCTATAACATGAGATGTGATATCCAAATCCTTCCCCTTCCAAACCTTAGACCCTTCCTTTATCATGAGATGTGATATCCAACTCCTTCCCATTCCAATCCTGAGACCCTTCCGATATCATGAGATTTGTTATCTCAATGCTTCTAATATCAAACTTGAGACCCTCCCTATAGCATGAGATGTGACATCCAAGTCCTTCCCATTCCAATCCTGAGACCCTTCCTATAGCATGAGATGTGATATCTCAATGCTTCTAATACCAAACCTGAGACCCTTCCTATAACATGAGATGGGATATCCAACTCCTTCCCATTCCAATCCTGAGACCCTTCCGATAGCAGAGATGTGATATCTCAATGCTTATACCAAACCTGAGACCCTTCCTAAGGCCTGAGATGTCATATACAACTCCTTCCCATTCCAATCCTGAGACCCTTCCTATAGCATGAGATGTGATATCTCAATGCTTATACCAAATCTGAGACCCTTCCTATAGCATGAGATGTGATATCCAACACCTTCCCATTCCAATCCTGAGACCCTTCCTATAGCATGAGAAGTGATATCTCCATGCTTATACCAAACCTGAGACCCTTCCTATAGCATGAGATGTGATATCCAAATCCTTCCCATTCCAATCCTGAGACCCTTCCTATAGCATGAGATGTGATATCTCAATGCTTATACCAAACCTGAGAGCCTACCTATAGCATGAGATGTGATATCCAAGTCCATCCCATTCCAATCCTTAGACCCTTCCTACAGCATGCGATGTGATATCTCAATGATTCTAATACCAAACCAGAGACCCGTCCTTTAACATGAGATGGGATATCCAACTCCTTCACATTCCAATCCTGAGCCACTCCTGATAGCAGAGATGTGATATCTCAATGCTTATACCAAACCTGAGACCCTTCCTATAACATGAGATGTGATATCCAACTCCTTCCCGTTCCAAACCTGAGACACTTCAGATAGCATATGTGATATCCAACTCCTTCCCATTCCAAACATGAGACCCTTCCTATAGCAAGACTGTAATATCCAACTCCTACCCATTCCAATCCTGAGACCATTCCTATAGCATGAGATGTGATATATCAATGCTTCTAATACCAATCCTGAGATCCTTCCTATGACATGAGATGTGATATCCAAATCCTTCCCATTCCAATCCTGAGACCCTCCCTATAGCAAGAGATGTGATATCCAAATCCTTCCCATTCCAATCCTGAGACCCTTCCTATAACATGAGATGTGATATTCAACTCCTTCCCATTCCAACTTGAGACACTTCCTATAGCATGAGAAGGGATATCCAACTCCTTCCCAATCCAATCCTGAGAACCTTCCGATAGCAGAGATGTGATATCTCAATGCTTATACCCAACCTGAGACCCTTCCTATGGCATGAGATGTGATATCCAACTCCTTGCCATTCAAATCCTGAGACCCTTCCTATAGCATGAGATGTGATTTCTCAATGCTTCTACCAAACCTGAGACCCTTCCTTTAGCATGAGATGTGATATCCAAATCCTTCACATTCCAATCCTGAGACCCTTCCTATAGCATGAGATGTGATATCTCAATGCTTCTAATACCAAACCTGAGATCCTTCCTATAACATGAGATGTGATATCCAATTCCTTCCCATTCCAAACCTGAGACCCTTCCTATTGGATGAGATGTGATATCCAACTCCTTCCCATTCCAACCCTGAGACCCTTCCTATACCATGAGATGTGATATCTCAATGCTTCTAATACCAAACCTGGGAACCGTCCTATAACATGAGATGTGATATCTCAATGTTTCTAATAAAAAACCTGAGACCCTTCCTATAACATGAGATGTGATATCCAATTCCTTCCCATTCCAAACCTGAGACCCTTCCTATTGGATGAGATGTGATATCCAAATCCTTCCCCTTCCAAACCTGAGACCCTTCCTTTAGCATGAGATGTGATATCCAAATACTTCCCATTCCAATCCTAAAACCCTTCCTATAGCATGAGATTTGATATCTCAATGTTTCTAATAAAAAACCTGAGACCCTTCCTATAGCAAGAGATGTGATATCCAAATCCTTCCCATTCCAATCCTGAGACCCTTCCTGTATATAACATGAGATGTGATATCCAACTCCTTCCCATTCCAACCTGAGACCCTTCCTATAGCATGAGATGTGATATCCAACTCCTTACCATTCAAATCCTTAGACCCTCCCTATAACAAGAGATGTCATATCCAACTCCTTCCCATTCCAAACCTGAGACCCTTCCTATAACATGAGATGTGATATCCAACTCCTTCCCATTCCAAACCTGAGACCCTTCCGATAGCATGAGCTGTGATATCTCAATGCTTCAAAAACCAAACATGAGAACCATCCTATAACATGAGATGTGAAATCCAAATCCTTCCCTTCCCAAACCTGAGACTCTTCCTATAGCATGAGATGTGATATCTCAATGCTTCTACCAAACCTGAAACCCTTCCTATAGCATGAGATGTGATAACTCAATGCTTATACCAAACCTGAGACCCTTCCTATGGCATGAGATGTCATATACAACTCCTTCCCATTCCAACCCTGAGACCCTTCCTATAGCATGAGATGTGATATCTCAATGCTTATACCAAACCTGAGACCCTTCCTATAGCATGAGATGTGATATCCAACTTCTTCCCATTCCAATCCTGAGACCCTTCCTATAGCATGAGATGTGATATCACAATGCTTCTAATACCAAACCTGAGACCCGTCCTATAACATGAGATGTGATATCCAAATCCTTCCCCTTCCAAACCTGAGACCCTTCCTTTAGCATGAGGTGTGATATCCAGCTCCTCCCATTCCAATCCTGAGACCCTTCCGATAGCAGAGATGTGATATTTCAATGCTTATACCAAACCTGAGACCCTTCCCATAGCATGAGATGTGATATGCAACTCCTTCCCATTCCAATCCTGAGACCCTGCCTATAGCATGAGATGTGATATCCAAGTCCTTCCCATTCCAATCCTGAGACCCTTCCTATAGCATGTGATGTGATAACTCAATGCTTATACCAAACCTGAGACCCTTCCTATGGCATGATATGTTATATACAACTCCTTCCCATTCCAACCCTGAGACCCTTCCTATAGCATGAGATGTGATATCTCAATGCTTATACCAAACCTGAGACACTTCCTATAGCATGAGATGTGATATCCAACTTCTTCCCATTCCAATCCTGAGACCTTTCCTATAGCATGAGATGTGATATCTCAATGCTTATACCAAACCTGAGACCCTTCCTATAGCTTGAGATGTGATATCCAACTCCTTCCCATTCCAATCCTGAGACCCTTCCTATAGCATGAGATGTGATATCTCAAGGCCCCTAATACCAAACCTGAGATCCTTCCTCTAACATGAAATGTGATATCCAACTCCTTCCCCTTCCAAACCTGAGAGCCTTCCTATAGCATGAGATATGATATCCAAGTCCTTCCCATTCCAATCCTGAGACCCTTCCTATAACATGAAATGTGATATCCAACTCCTTCCCATTCTAACCTGAGACCCTTCCTATAGCATGAGATGGGATATCCAACTCCTTCCAAATCCAATACTGATACCCTTCCGATAGCATGAGATGTGATATCCCAATGCTTCTACCAAACCTGAGACCCATACTATGGCATGAGATGTGATATCAAACTCCTTCCCATTCCAATCCTGAGACGCTTCCTATAGCTTGAGATGTGATATCCAACTCCTTCCCATTCCAATTCTGAGACCCTTCTTATACCATGAGACTTGATATCTCAATGCTTCTAATACCAAACCTGAGACCCGTCCTATAACATGAGATGTGATATCCAAATCCTTCCCCTTCCAAACCTTAGACCCTTCCTTTATCATGAGATGTCATATCCAACTCCTTCCCATTCCAATCCTGAGACCCTTCCGATATCATGAGATTTGTTATCTCAATGCTTCTAATATCAAACCTGAGACCCTTCCTATAACATGAGATGGGATATCCAACTCCTTCCCATTCCAATCCTGAGACCCCTCCTATAGCATGAGATGTGATATCTCAATGCTTCTAATACCAAACCTGAGACCCTTCCTATAACATGAGATGGGATATCCAACTCCTTCCCATTCCAATCCTGAGACCCTTCCGATAGCAGAGATGTGATATCTCAATGCTTATACCAAACCTGAGACCCTTCCTAAGGCCTGAGATGTCATATACAACTCCTTCCCATTCCAATCCTGAGACCCTTCCTATAGCATGAGATGTGATATCTCAATGCTTATACCAAATCTGAGACCCTTCCTATAGCATGAGATGTGATATCCAACACCTTCCCATTCCAATCCTGAGACCCTTCCTATAGCATGAGAAGTGATATCTCCATGCTTATACCAAACCTGAGACCCTTCCTATAGCATGAGATGTGATATCCAAATCCTTCCCATTCCAATCCTGAGACCCTTCCTATAGCATGAGATGTGATATCTCAATGCTTATACCAAACCTGAGAGCCTACCTATAGCATGAGATGTGATATCCAAGTCCATCCCATTCCAATCCTTAGACCCTTCCTACAGCATGCTATGTGATATCTCAATGATTCTAATACCAAACCAGAGACCCGTCCTTTAACATGAGATGGGATATCCAACTCCTTCCCATTCCAATCCTGAGCCACTCCTGATAGCAGAGATGTGATATCTCAATGCTTATACCAAACCTGAGACCCTTCCTATAACATGAGATGTGATATCCAACTCCTTCCCGTTCCAAACCTGAGACACTTCAGATAGCATATGTGATATCCAACTCCTTCCCATTCCAAACATGAGACCCTTCCTATAGCAAGACTGTAATATCCAACTCCTACCCATTCCAATCCTGAGACCATTCCTATAGCATGAGATGTGATATATCAATGCTTCTAATACCAATCCTGAGATCCTTCCTATGACATGAGATGTGATATCCAAATCCTTCCCATTCCAATCCTGAGACCCTTCCTATAGCAAGAGATGTGATATCCAAATCCTTCCCATTCCAATCCTGAGACCCTTCCTATAACATGAGATGTGATATTCAACTCCTTCCCATTCCAACCTGAGACACTTCCTTTAGCATGAGAAGGGATATCCAACTCCTTCCCAATCCAATCCTGAGAACCTTCCGATAGCAGAGATGTGATATCTCAATGCTTATACCAAACCTGAGACCCTTCCTATGGCATGAGATGTGATATCCAACTCCTTGCCATTCAAATGCTGAGACCCTTCCTATAGCATGAGATGTGATTTCTCAATGCTTCTACCAAACCTGAGACCCTTCCTTTAGCATGAGATGTGATATCGAAATCCTTCACATTCCAATCCTGAGACTCTTCCTATAGCATGAGATGTGATATCTCAATGCTTCTAATACCAAACCTGAGATCCTTCCTATAACATGAGATGTGATATCCAATTCCTTCCCATTCCAAACCTGAGACCCTTCCTATTGGATGAGATGTGATATCCAACTCCTTCCCATTCCAACCCTGAGACCCTTCCTATACCATGAGATGTGATATCTCAATGCTTCTAATACCAAACCTGCGAACCGTCCTATAACATGAGATGTGATATCTCAATGTTTCTAATAAAAAACTTGAGACCCTTCCTATAACATGAGATGTGATATCCAATTCCTTCCCATTCCAAACCTGAGACCCTTCCTATTGGATGAGATGTGATATCCAAATCCTTCCCCTTCCAAACCTGAGACCCTTCCTTTAGCATGAGATGTGATATCCAAATACTTCCCATTCCAATCCTAAAACCCTTCCTATAGCATGAGATTTGATATCTCAAGGTTTCTAATAAAAAACCTGAGACCCTTCCTATAGCAAGAGATGTGATATCCAAATCCTTCCCATTCCAATCCTGAGACCCTTCCTGTATATAACATGAGATGTGATATCCAACTCCTTCCCATTCCAACCTGAGACCCTTCCTATAGCATGAGATGTGATATCCAACTCCTTACCATTCAAATCCTGAGACCCTCCTTATATCAAGAGATGTCATATCCAACTCCTTCCCATTCCAAACCTGAGACCCTTCCTATAACATGAGATGTGATATCCAACTCCTTCCCATTCCAAACCTGAGACCCTTCCGATAGCATGAGCTGTGATATCTCAATGCTTCAAAAACCAAACATGAGAACCATCCTATAACATGAGATGTGAAATCCAAATCCTTCCCTTCCCAAACCTGAGACTCTTCCTATAGCATGAGATGTGATATCTCAATGCTTCTACCAAACCTGAAACCCTTCCTATAGCATGAGATGTGATATCCAACTCCTTCCCATTCCAATCCTGAGACACATCCTATAGCATGAGATGTGATATCACAATGCTTCTAATACCAAACCTGAGACCCGTCCTATAACATGAGATGTGATATCCAAATCCTTCCCCTTCCAAACCTGAGACCCTTCCTTTAGCATGAGGTGTGATATCCAGCTCCTCCCATTCCAATCCTGAGTCCCTTCCGATAGCAGAGATGTGATATTTCAATGCTTATACCAAACCTGAGATCCTTCCTATAACATGAGATGTGATATCCAACTCCTTCCCATTCCAATCCCGAGACCCTTCCTATAGCATGAGATGTGATATCTCAATGCTTCTAATACCAAACCTAAGGTCCTTCCTATAACATGAGATGTGATATCCAAATCCTTCCCATTCCAAACCTGAGACCCTCCCTTTAGCATGAGATGTGATATCCAACTCCTTCCCATTCCAATCCTGATACCCTTCTGATAGCATGAGATGTGATATCTCAATGCCTCTAATACCAAACCTGAGATCCTACCTCTAACATGAAATGTGATATCCAACTCCTTCCTTTTCCAAACCTGAGACCCTTCCTACAGCATGAGATGTGATATCCAAGTCCTTCCCATTCCAATCCTGAGACCCTTCCTATAACATGAGATGTGATATCCAACTCCTTCTATTCCAACTTGAGACCCTTCCTATAGCATGAGATGGGATATCCAACTCCTTCCAAATCCAATCCTGATACCCTTCCGATAGCATGAGATGTGATATCCCAATGCTTCTACAAAACCTGAGACCCATACCATGGCATGAGATGTGATATCAAACTCCCGTCCTATACCATGAGACTTGATATCTCAATGCTTCTAATACCAAACCTGAGACCGGTCCAATAACATGAGATGTGATATCCAAATCCTTCCCCTTCCAAACCTTAGACCCTTCCTTTATCATGAGATGTGATATCCAAGTCCTTCCCATTCCATTCCTGAGACCCTTCCTATAGCATGAGATGTGATATCTCAATGCTTCTAATACCAAACCTGAGACCCTTCCTATAACATGAGATGCGATATCCAAATCCTTCCCATTCCAATCCTGAGACCCTTCCGATAGCAGAGATGTGATATCTCAATGCTTATACCAAACCTGAGACCCTTCCGATAGCATGAGATGTGATATCTCAATGCTTCTAATACCAAACCTCAGATCCTTCCAATAACATTAGATGTGATGTCCAAATCCTTCCCCTTCCAAACCTTAGACCCTCCCTTTAGCATGAGATGTGATATCCAACTCCTTCCCATTCCAATCCCAAGACCCTTCTGATGGCATGAGATGTCATATCTCAATGCCTCTAATACCAAACCTGAGATCCTACCTCTAACATGAGATGTGATATCAAACTCCTTCCCATTCCAAACCTGAGACCCTTCCGATAGCATGAGATGTGATATTTCAATGCTTCTAAAACCAAACATGAGAACCATCCTATAACATGAGATGTGAAATCCAAATCATTCCCTTTCCAAACCTGAGGCCCTTCCTATAGCTTGAGATGTGATATCAAACTCCTTCCCATTCAATGTGATATCCAACTCCTTCCCATTCCAATCCTGGGACCCTTCCTATACCATGAGATGTGATATTTCAATGCTTCTAATACCAAACCTGAGACCCGTCCTAAAACATGAGATGTGAGATCCAAATCCTTCCCCTTCCAGACCTGAGACCTTTCCTTTAGCATGAGATGTGATATCCAACTCCTTCCCATTCCAAACCTGAGACCCTTCCCATAGCATGAGATGTGATATCTCAATGCTTCTAAAACCAAACATGAGAACCATCCTATAACATGAGATGTGAAATCCAAATCCTTCCCTTTCCAAACCTGAGACCCTTCCTATAGCTTGAGATGAAATATCAAACTCCTTCCCATTCCAATTCTGAGATAGCTTGAGATGTGAGATCCAAATCCTTCCCCTTCCAAACCTGAGACCCCTCCTATAGCTTGATATGTGATATCAAACTCCTTCCCATTACAATCCTGAGATAGCTTGAGATGTGATATCCAACTCCATCCCATTCCAATCCTGAGACCCTTCCGATAGCATGAGATGTGATAGCTCAATGCTTCTAATATCAAAACTGAGACCCTCCCTATAGTATGAGATGTGAAATCTAAGTCCTCCCCATTCCTATCCTGAGACCCTTCCGATAGCAGAGATGTGAAATCTCAATGCTTATACCGAACCTGATGACCCTTCCTTTAGCATGAGATGTGATATTCAACTCCTTCCCATTCCAATCCTGAGACCCTTCCTATAACATGAGACGTGATATCCAACTCCTTCCCATTCCAAACCTGAGACCTTTCCTTTAGCATATGTGATATCCAACTACTTCCCATTCCAATCCTGAGACCCTTCCGATAGCATGAGATGTGATATCCAACTCCTTCCAATTCCAATACTGAGACCCTCCCAATAGCATATGTGATATCTCAATGCTTCTAATATCAAAACTGAGACCCTCCCTATAACATGTGATGTGATATCCAACTCCTTCCCATTCCAATACTGAGACCCTTCCAATAGCATGTGATATCTCAATGCTTCTAATATCACAACTGAGACCCTCCCTATAACATGAGATGTGATATCCAACTCCTTCCCGTTCCAATCGAGACCCTTCCTATAACATGAGATGTGATATCTCTATGCTTCTAATACCAAACCTGAGGCCCTTCCCGTAGTATATGTGAAATCCAACTCCTTCCCATTCCAAACTTGTGACCCTTCCTGTAGCATGAAATGTGATTTTTCACCCCTTCCAATACCATACCCGAGACCATTCCCACAGCCTGAGATTTGAAATCTCATTTCTTCCAATACCAAACCTGAGACCCTTCCGATAGGATGTGATTTGATATCTCAGTGCTTCTAATACCAAACCTGAGACCCTCCCTATAACAAGAGATATCATATCCAACTCCTTCCCATTCCAATCATGAGACTCTTCCTATAGCATGACATGTGATATCGAACTTCCCATTCAAATCCTGAGACTCAGACCTCCCCGTCTAACCTCACCACTCCTAGCTCCCGGATTGATAATGCACTCCTGCTGTGTCTTCTCCCTTCTTCTGCTTCCTTTCCTCTCTCCTTCCTCATGTGCCCTAGGTCAGGCTCCTTCTACACCTCCGCAAGGATTACTGATTTGTACCCCTCCCCACTCTCAACTCTCACTCAGTTAACACTCATCTGACATCTGCCATTTCCTGGAAGAACCCGACCTTGATGTCCTTGGTCTAACCGAGACATGGATGACGGCCAGCGCTGTCTCAAGCTTTGACACTTTCCTCCCTGATGACAAGTTCCTCTCCATGCCCAGATCCAACCGTTCTTGAGGGGGAGTATCAAACCCGAGACCCTTCCTTTAGCATGAGGTGTGATATCCAGCTCCTCCCATTCCAATCCTGAGTCCCTTCCGATAGCAGAGATGTGATATTTCAATGCTTATACCAAACCTGAGACCCTTCCCATAGCATGAGATGTGATATCCAACTCCTTCCGATTCCAATCCTGAGACCCTTCCTATAGCATGAGATGTGATATCTCAATGCTTCTAATACCAAACCTGAGATCCTTCCTATAACATGAGATGTGATATCCAACTCCTTCCCATTCCAATCCCGAGACCCTTCCTATAGCATGAGATGTGATATCTCAATGCTTCTAATACCAAACCTAAGGTCCTTCCTATAACATGAGATGTGATATCCAAATCCTTCCCATTCCAAACCTGAGACCCTCCCTTTAGCATGAGATGTGATATCCAACTCCTTCCCATTCCAATCCTGATACCCTTCTGATAGCATGAGATGTGATATCTCAATGCCTCTAATACCAAACCTGAGATCCTACCTCTAACATGAAATGTGATATCCAACTCCTTCCTTTTCCAAACCTGAGACCCTTCCTACAGCATGAGATGTGATATCCAAGTCCTTCCCATTCCAATCCTGAGACCCTTCCTATAACATGAGATGTGATATCCAACTCCTTCTATTCCAACTTGAGACCCTTCCTATAGCATGAGATGGGATATCCAACTCCTTCCAAATCCAATCCTGATACCCTTCCGATAGCATGAGATGTGATATCCCAATGCTTCTACAAAACCTGAGACCCATACCATGGCATGAGATGTGATATCAAACTCCTGTCCTATACCATGAGACTTGATATCTCAATGCTTCTAATACCAAACCTGAGACCG